>NC_072489.1:60575764-60730238 GCF_027574615.1 Eptesicus fuscus | reverse complement strand
CTTCCTCCAGGTATGTCCATTTTTATTCTAGTCCAATCAACTTTGATAATAATAATAACAATAACAACAACAATAATAATATCAAATTCAGATGAATGTTGAGAACCAGACACCGTTCTGAGCTTTTTGCACTTATAACTCATTTAATCCCCACAACAATCCTTGAGGTAAGTACTTTGATTATTCCCATTTTTCAGATAGGTACATTGAGACAAGAAAGTTAGTAATGTACCCAGGACTAGCCAGTGGAATTGAACTCAAGCTGTTGGCTCTCTTGGGCACCAACCTTACTGACCACACTGTCCACAAGCACCGGCTACACAAAGACCGGACAGAACCAGGGCAGAGAGGGACGACATTTTGCCCAGATTACTGGTTGTCCCCAAGACACTCCTGCAAAAAGGGATTTGCTATTGTATTTCACAGAAGAGAAGTTAGAGACTCAGAAAGGTTAAGTAACTCTCCTGAGATCACTCGAGAATTTGATGGTGGAACCAGCCTGGCTCTTGGGTACCTTGTGACTTCGCCTGTGTTCCATGACCTTATAACTTACTGATTAAATGTATTAATCTGTAATAAAAACCAAAGTTTAGCCCAGCCCTGTGGCTTAGCGGTTGAGCGTCAGGGCACATGTCCAGGTTACAGGCACGATCCCCAGTGGAGGGCATGGAGGAGGCAGCCGATCCAAGATCTTCTCTCACCAATGATGTCTCTCTCTCTCTCTCTCTCTCTCTCTCTCTCTCTCTCTCTCTCTCTCTTCCTTTCCCTTCCTCTCTAAAATCAATTTTTAAAATTAAATAAATAGCCAAAACCGGTTTGGCTCAGTTGATGGAGCGCTGGCCTGCGGACTGAAGGGTCCCAGGTTCAATTCCGGTCAATGACAAGTACCTTGTTTGGGGGCACATCCCCAGTAGGGGATGTGCAGGAGGCAGCTGATTGATGTTTCTCTCTCATCGATGTTTTTAACTCTCTATCCCTCTCTCTTCCTCTCTGTAAAAAATCAGTAATATATATTTTTAAAAAATTAAAATAAAAAAATAAAGCGTCAACATTTGAAAAACACACACACAAAGTGAGAAAAGTCAGGCCCGCACACGAGGTGTGGACCCTGAGGTGGCGCTGGAGGTGAATGAAGAGGCACTCGTTTCATTGCAAGGACAGTCTAGGCCGCTGGGCTGAGGGCATCCTGCAGGGTCCATGTGAGTGTGTTCACCTCCTCTTCCCGGCCGAGGACTGGGGTGATAGGAAGGTGCCTGAGCAGCGGGGATGGTATGGTAGAGCTCTGTCTCCTGCTCTTTGAAGGCGCCTGCTGTGCCAACAGAGCCTCAGACAGCCCACACAGGTCACCAGTCATTGGCATGTTCCGGGCGCTACTGGGGACGGCGGTTCATTTCGTGACTGAGAGGGTAGGGCTGTCTGATGTTAAAGGGCCCTGGTGAGGGTCAAGGGCACAAACATTCGAATGCACGTTCGTCTATGGTTCTCTCATTTCATGTAACTCAGCTCAGCTTGAACTTCCGTGGGTGACAGGGATGGAGGAGATTGTTTGGAGAGAGAGGAGCCGTCTGGTCATCACAGTTATACCCCTCGTTTTCCTTCTAGGTCTTTCCACAGCGTCTCAGGATCACATAACAAGTAATTGCTCACTTTGATTGAAATGGAAACTCCATTTGACTCATCAGAATTAGACCAAAAGGACACTCCTTCCCAACAGACAGCCTTCTGTGTGCCCACCAGGGGGCACTGGTGCTCACGGTACCCACCAGTGGTGGGGCCAGGTCACTGCCTGTCACGCAGGTGTCCCCTGTTGTTGCAGGAGGAAGTCCCTCCTGTGGAGGCGTCCAGACCAGGGTCCCCGGATCGTTTTCCAGCCCCCGATACCCGGAAAACTACCCAACGGACACCCAGTGCGTCTGGGAGATCCACGTGGATAAGAAATCCCGCATCAAACTCATGATTCCGAGTCTGAAGTAAGGACACAGCCTTGAACACGCCTGTGACCCAGTCGTAACCACCAGCCTCGCTCATTCCTCAAAGGGAACAAGAGGGAGGGTCACAAGACATCTGAGAAAGAGCGTAGCTATGTCACATGTCCGTGTGCCATGTAAACCACGACCGGGACGTGGAATCCCGGGACTGTTCTACTGTGTGCGCTTTTCAGTCAGGGCTGTCCCAGCGAGGTGCTAAATCTCCGCTTTGCCCCCACCCCAGCCTAGAAGACATTCCGGGGTGCCCCTTCGACTCCTTGGAGGTCTTCGATGGGCCCAGGATCGCCTCGCTCTCCCTGGGCCGGTTCTGTGCCCCGGGATCGGTGCTGGTCATCTCCTCCTCCGACATCATGACCGTGGTCTTCCAGAGCGACTCTGTGGGCACCAACTCCGGCTTTCAAGCTCAGTTCGACGTGATCCCGCCAGGCGAGGGAGAGCCAGGTAGGAGGCCCCGGTTGTTCTGAAAAGACAGGACAGCCCTGGCCGGTTTGCTCAGTGGTTGAAGCTAGTCAAGGGTCAAGGGCATGAACCTCAGTTTCCGACTCCACTCCCAGCCCCTGCAGGAGGCAACCAATCAATGTTTCTCTCCCTGTGTCTCTCCCCCTCCCTTCCACTCTGTCTAGAAATGAATGGGGAAAATATACTCAGGTGAGGATTAAAAAAAAGAAATAAAGACAGAACAGATTTTCTAATTGGAGGGGCTTCTCTATCAGCAGATGCCTGGGATCCAACTTTGTTTTTTAAAAATTAAAGGAATTTTTTAAAATTTATTGTATAGATATTTTACAGAGAGGAAGGGAGAGGGATAGAGAGCTAGAAACATCGATAAGAGAGAAACATCGACCAGCTGCCTCCTGCACACCCCCTAGCGGGGATGTGCCCGCAACCAATGTACGTGCCCTTGACCGGAATGGAATCTGGGACCTTTCAGTCACAGACCGATGCTCTATCCACTGAGCCAAACCGGTTTCTGCAAAGGAATTTTTAAAATATATATTTATTGGCTTCAGAGCGGAAGGGAGAGGGAGAGAGAGAGAAACATCCATGATAAGAGAGAATCATTGATCGGCTGCCTCCTGCACGCCCCTTCCTGGGAATAGAGCCGTCAACCTGGGCAAGTGCCCTGGCCAGGAGTGACCTACTGGTTCCTAGATCAACACTCAAGCCCTAGCCACACCAGCCAGGCCTGGGTCTCAGTGTTAGAAGACCCTCCACCTTAGTCCCAGGGCTCTGCCCTGTAGCTGCTGGCTTTCCCCACTGAGTGCCACCTGGGCAGGTGAAGCAAGAGGATGATGCACAACATGTGTGTGAGGGCGGCTGTGGCCTCCTCCCTGAACAGCCAGTGCTGGAGGTCCTGTCCAGCATCCTCACTGCCTTCCAGGCGGGAGCTGTCCAGAGTGCTGAAACCGGAAGCCAGCCTTCCTGAGGACTCTGCTTCTCTCCCTGGCCACCCAACCTCCTTCCCTAGACTCATCCCAACCAGAGGCTTGGGCATCTCTCAGCCATGGCCCTAAAGGAGGTCATTCCATGGCCCATGCCATTCTGCAGGCAGCAAACACGCTACCTGCCAACCACACGGGCCTCTGATGCCCAGTGGCTGTTGTGGAAACTTTTTCAGAAAGCCAAGTAGTGAGGCCCAGGCAGCGCGGTGGGGGTATGGACGGGGGCATGTTTGCTTCTGGGCAAGGAATTTCCTCCTATATTTGACCCTCAGAGGCGTGTTTGCCTTGGGGAGGCTAAGTCCAACATTTGAAGTCTCCCATTCACTGACGTAAGATCATCAGTCACTCGCCCACCAGTGTTCACTGAGGCCCTGCCAGGCCTGGCCCAGCTTCACGTGCTAGAGACACAGCCCCCTATGTTTACTGGCCACGAACAGGGAGCTGGAAACCTTTTCTTTTTAAAAATAGATTTTTATTGATTTCAGAGAGGAAGGGAGAGGGAGAGAGAGATAGAAACATCCATCATGAGAGAGAATCTCTGAGGATGCTGAGCGCAGGGAGAGTGCTGAGCTGCTGGGAGGGTACTGAGGGCCTGGGAGGGTGCTGAGAAGCTGGGAGGGTGCTGAGCAGCTGGGGGGGGGGGTGCTGACCAGCTGGGAGGGTGCTGAGCGGCTGGCAGGGTGCTGAGCTCTCCTGATTTCCTCTGGCTTTGGTGTTTGAGCTGTGTTTCCTCAAGCTTCTACGCCACCAGGTAACTAAAGCCCTTTCAGCACAAGTATCCCCTGCAAAGGACGGGGTCCCTTAGCTCATGCATCCACACAGGAGGCACGTGTGTCCAGCTGCCACAAGGGAGGAACTAGGGGTTCCACCTGGGTACCAGCCCAGCTCTGTCTGTACCAGATCCATCCATTCCCATTTTGCGATTCACTGCTGAGCCCTGAGGAATTCTGGCTTCCACGCCTGGAAAAGGCACAACCCAGGTCTGGGAAAGCCACTGTGGGCTCCCATCTGCCTTCACAGGAGGAAGCAGCTCCTGCGGGGGGGTCATGTCAGGCGCCTGGGGCTCCTTCTCCACCCCCCGGGACCCCGCCAGCTACCCCGCGAATGTGCGGTGCTTCTGGGAGATCCACGTGGCTGAGGGATTCCTCATGGTCCTGAATATCCAGAGGCTGCAGTAAGAGCTCTACTTCCTCCACCTCCAGGCAGTTAGAGCGACCCTATCTCCCCCTTTGCGGGGAGGCCAAGGCATCCGGGAGGCAGAGAGGGAGGTGGTGTGAGACTGGGAGCCAGAGAGTGGGGGGCTGGGGGCTGAAGTAGAGCAAGCAGGACATGGTGAGAGGCTGACTGGCCTGGGGTCCCCCTGGGAAGGGCAGGAGCGCAGGTTCCAGCGATACTTAGGGGTGATGTCCCCCAGTGGTGGGGCTGGAAGGAGGTGGTCGGGAGGATGGCAGTTTCTGGCTGGATACACGGGCAATCCCGACTTTACTTGAGACACATCTGCGGGTTCTGGGGGCTAACTCCAAGTTGTTCCCCCAGGTTGGAGGACACCTTCGGGTGCCCCGACTTCATCGAGGTGATCGACGGCCAGCAGAGGGCCTCGCTGTCCAAGGGCAGGTTCTGTGCCGGGGAAGTCCTCACCTTCCGCTCCTCCTCCAATGTCCTGACCCTCGTGTTCAGGAGTGACGCGGCCAACACCAGCGCGGGGTTCCACTCACTGTACCGCGCCTTTCCGCCGGATGAGATCGAGGACAGCAAGAGCGGTAGGTGTCCCGGCAGGGACCTGAGGGGCACCCTCCCAGTGCGTCCTCTCCCGCTGAGGGAAGAGCCGCTCCCCACATCTGGCCAACCAGGAATGGAACTGTGACCTCCAAGTTCATAAGTCAATGCTCAGCTACTGTGCTATGCTGGATGGGCTAGGCTAAATAGCATTTTGACAATCCTAATGATTTATCAAACCCTGGAGGTTGACCAGTTGACTGACCTCTTGCCACGACCCCCATCCCTGATGGTGGTGCTGGGCTGGGAGCCTAACCAGCTCGTGAAGAGCGTCCCTGACAGTACTCGTCACCAGGTCTCTGTCCACAAGAGATTGGCCAGCGCCTAGGCTGGCGGGAGACTCAGGCCCATGCTCTGGGTGAGTTGAGGTCCTCCGTCAGGGGGCCTGGGGCACCGTGTGCAACGACATGTGGGACCTAAACGAGGCTGAGGTTGTGTGCCGACAGTTGGACTGCGGCAGAGCCAACGCTGCCCTGGGGAAGGCCCACTTTGGTCTGGGCACCGGGGCCATGCTCCTGGACAACATTCAGTGCTCGGAGGCCGAGCGCCACCAGGGCCAATGCACGCACTGGGGCTGGGCAGAGCCCAACTGTGGCCACCATGAGGATGCAGGGGTCACCTGCTCTGGTAGCCCCTCCCCTCTCAGACAATCCTTTCCCGTGTTGTGGTTGAAAGGAGTGAAACCATGCATCCCAGATGGAATGTCATCCATCCACCCTTCCTTACTTCTATCCTTCCATCCTTCCATCCATCCCTCCATCCCTCCCTCCATTCATTTCTCCATCCATCCCTACATCACTCCATCAATCCTTCCATTCTTCCATCCATATCTCTATCCGTCCATCCATCCTAACATCCCTCCTCCCATCCCTCCAACAATTCCTGCATCTCTCCCTCCCTACATCCATCCATCCATCCAACCTTCCATTCCTCCACCCACGCAACCATCCTTCCATCCTTCCATCCATCCCTCCATCCATCCCTCCATTCTTCCATCGATCCAATCCATCCATCCATCCATCCTTCCATCCTTCCATCCTTTATCCATCCCTCCACCCTCTCCCTCAATACCTCCATTCATATGCTCATTCTTTCATCACACAATCCTCAAGCTTCTCCCTGGCCCTGGGCTCAGACGCACACCCTGCCAAGGGCAGCTCCAGATTGCACATGGTGGGTGGGGGTCTCCAATGTTCGTGTGCACCTGCCCCAGCGGGAACATGGCAATCAGGATGCAGGATCCCGACCCTGGAGATGATGACTAACTCAGTTTGAGGAGGGGTTCTGGGGTCTGTATTTTAACACATATCCCAGGTGCTTCAGGATTAGAGGGGACAGGTAATCCAGCCCTGAGTGCCCTACCCCTGAATCCAAGGACCCTGCCAGAGGAGGACTGGACTGGCCCAGGGGCAGATCTGGTGCTCTGGTCTCAAAAAGACCATGGTCCTTTCCCCTTTGTCCGCCACCCATTCCTATCCCCACGTCCTCCATGGTTTGGATTCACTAATAAGAGAGACCTCTTCTCATTTTGATCCCAGATGCACAAGACATGCCTCCTCCCACACTTCCATGTATGTCCATGTTTTTTCTAGTACAAGCAACTTTGATAATAATAATAACAATAACAACAACAACAATAATAATATCAAATACAGATGAATGTTGAGAACCACACACTATTCTGAGCTCTTTGCACGTATAACTCATTTAATCCCTGCAACAACCCTTGAGGTAAGGACTTCAAGTATTCCCATTTTTCAGATAGGTACATTGAGACAAGAAAGTTAGTAATGTACCCAGGACTAGCCAGTGGATTTGAACTCAAGCTGTTGGCTCTCTTGGGAACCAATCTCACTGACCACACTGTCCACCAGCCCCGGCTACACAAAGACCGGACACAACCAGGGCAGAGAGGGGGCGACATTTTGCTCAGATTACTGGTTGTCCCCAGGACACTCCTGCAAAAAGGGATTTGCTATTGTATTTCACAGAAGAGAAGTTTGAGGCTCAGAAAAGTTGAGTAACTTTTCTGAGATTACTCAGAAATTGGATGGTGGAACCAGCCTGACCCTTACATACACGCTCTTGGGGACCTTGTGACTCCACCTGTGTTCTATGACCTTATAACTTACTGATTGAATGATATTCATCTGTAATTAAAACCAAAGTTTAGCCTGGCCCTGTGGCTTAGCGGCTGAGCGTCAGGGCACATGCCCAGGTTACAGGCTCGATCCCCAGTAGAGTGCATGCAGGAGGCAGCCGATCCACGATCTTCTCTCATCAATGATGTTTCACTCTCTCTCTCTCTCTCTCTCTCCCTTTCCCTTCCTCTCTGAAATCAATAAAAGAATTAAAATATAAAGCATCCACATGTTATATAGTCAACATTTGAAAAACACACACACAAAGTGAGAAAAGTCAAGCCCACACACGCGGTGTGAACCCTGAGGAGGCACTGGAGGTGAATGAAGAGGCACTGGTTTCATATCAAGGACAGTCTGGGCCGCTGGGACGCGGGTATCCTGACGGGTCCATGTGAGTGAGTTCACCTCCTTTCCCGGCCGAGGACTGGGGTGATCATAAGCTGCCTTAGCAGCGGGGTTTGAATGGTAGAGCTTCATCTCCTGCTTTTTAAAGGCACCTGCTGTGCCCAAAGAGCCTGAGACAGCACACACAGGTCACCAGTCATTGGCGTGTTCCGGGCGCTCCTGGGGATGGCGGTTCATGTCGTGACTGAGGGGGTAGGGCTGTCTGATGTTAAAGGGCCCTGGTGAGGGTCAAGGGCACAGACATTCACATGCACGTTCGCCTATGGTTCTCTTATTTCATGTAACTCAGCTCAGCTTGAACTTCCGTGGGTGACAGGGATGGAGGAGACCATATGGGAGAGAGAGGAGCCGTCTGGTCATCACAGTTATCACCCCTTGTTTTCCTTCTAGGTCTTTCCACTGCGTCTCAGGATCACATAACACGTAATCGCTCATTTTAATTGAAATGGAAACTCCATTTGACTCATTAGAATTAGACCGAAAGGAAGCTTCTTCTTAGCAGACGGCTTTGTGTGTGCCCACCTGGGGGCACTGCTGCCCACGGCACCCACCAGGGATGGGGCCAGGTCATTGCCTGTCACGCAGGTTTCCTCTGTTGTTGCAGGAGGAAGTCGCTCCTGTGGAGCCGTGCAGACCAGGCTGCCCGGCTCGTTTTCCAGCCCAGGGTACCCAGAAAACTACCCACCTGACACCCAGTGCATCTGGGAGATCCACGTGGATAAAAAATCCCGCATCAAACTCATGATTCCGAGTCTCAAGTAAGGACACAGCCTTGAACACGCCTGTGACCCAGTTGTAACCACCAGCCTCGCTCATTCCTCAAAGGGAACAAGAGGGCGGGTCACAAGTCATTTGAGAAAGGAAGGCGCTATGTCACATGTCCGTGTGCCATGTAAACCATAACCCGCACGTGGAATCCCGGGACTGTCCTACTGTGTGCGCTTTTCAGTCAGGTTGGTCCCAGCGAGGTGCTAACTCTCCGCTTTGCCCCCACCCCAGCCTGGAAGACATTCCGGGGTGCCCCTTCGACTCTGTGGAGGTCTTCGATGGGCCCAGGATCGCCTCGCTCTCCCTGGGCCGGTTCTGTGCCCCGGGATCGGTGCTGGTCTTCTCCTCCTCCAACATCATGACCGTGGTCTTCCGGAGTGACTCTGTGGGCACCAACTCCGGCTTCCAAGCTCAGTTCGACGTGATCCCGTGGGGCGAGCGAGAGCCTGGTAGGACAGCCCTGGCAGGTATGCTTAGTGGTTGATGCTAGTCAAGGGTCAAGGGCACGAACCTCAGTTGCGGACTCCAACCCCAGGCCTGGCAGGAGGCAACCAATGGATGTTTCTCTCTCTGTGTCTCTCCCTGTCGCTTCCACTCTGTCTAGAAATGAATGGGGAAAATATCCTCAGGTGAGGATTTAAAAACAAAAACAAAAGGCAGAACAGATTTTCTAATTGGAGGGGCTTCCCTACCAGCAGATGCCTGGGATTCAGTTTTGTTTTTTAAGAATTAAAGAAATTTTTTAAATATGTATTTATTGACTTCAGAGAGGAAGGGAGAGGGAGAGATAGAAACATCTATTATGAGAGAGTATCATGGATAGCTGCCTCCTGCACAACCCTTCCTGCGGATTGAGCCTGCAACCTGGGTATGTGCCCTGGCCACGAGTCGTCAAACCTTGACCTCCTGGTTCCTAGATCAACACTCAACCCCTGAGCCACACCAGCCAGGACTGGGTCTCAGTGTTAGAAGACCCTCGGCCTTAGTCCCAGGGCTCTGCCCTGTAGCTGCTGGCTTTCCCCACTGAGTGCCACCTGGGCAGGTGAAGCAAGAGGACGATGCACAGCCTGTGTGTGAGGGCGGCTGTGGCCTCCTCCCTGAACAGCCAGTGCTGGAGGTCCTGTCCAGCATCCTCCCTGCCTTCCAGGCGGGAGCTGTCCAGGGTGCTGAAACCGGAAGCCCGCCTTCCAGAGAAATCTGCTTCTCTCCCTGGCCACCCCACCTCCTTCCCTAGACTCACCCCAACCAGAGGCCTGGGCATCTCTCAGCCATGGCCCTACAGGCGGTCATTCCAGGGCCGCGCCAGTCTGCAGGCGGCAAGCACGCTACCTGCCGACCATGCGGGCCACTGACGCCCTGGGGCCATTGTGGGAACCCCGTACCTTTTTCAGAAAGCCAAGTAGTGAGGCCCTGGTGGCACGGTGGGGGAGCGGATGGGGGCGTGTTTGCTTCTGGGCAAGGAATTTCCTCCTATATTTGACCCTCAGAGGCGTGTTTGCCTTGGGGAGGCTAAGTCCAACATTTGAAGTCTGCCATTCACTGACATAAGATCATCAGTCACTCGCCTACCAGTGTTCACTGAGGCCCTCCCAGGCCCGGCCCAACTGCAAGTGCTGGAGACACAGCCCCCTGCGTTTATTGGCCATGAACAGGGAGCTGGAAACCCTTTCTTTTTAAAAATAGATTTTTATTGGTTTCAGAGAGGAAGGGAGAGGGAGAGAGGGATAGAAGCATCAATGATGGGAAAGAATCTCTGAGGGTGCTGAGCAGCTGGGAGGGTGCCTAGTGGCTAGGAGGGTACTGAGCTGCTCGTAGGGTACTGAGTGGCTGTGAGGGTGCTGTGTGCCTGGGATGGTGCCGAGTGGCTGGGAGAATGCTGAGAGGCTCTGAGGGTGCTGAGCGGCTGGGAGGGTGCAGATGCCTTGTTTGAGCCAGGCAACATCCTAAGCACTTTGCATGTGCTACCTCCTCCAATCCTCAGGCAAACCCGTGCCTCTTCCCCTTTGACAGATGAGGAAACTGAGGCTGGAGGGGGGGCAATCACTGCCCTGAGGCCTCCCAGCGATGGGTCCTGCACTAGTGACACTGAGAGGGCTGAGCTCAGGAACAGTTCTTTCAGCCTCCGCCTCGGCTGATATGCTGCTCAGAACAGCCTCCTTCTCGGAGGCGCCCGGGCACCCGGCTGAGCTGGCGAGGGAGCTGCTCTGTCACAAGGAGATCAGGGAGGTGGCTGTGGTTCACAGGACACTGTTGCTGATCCACGGTTTAATTTTTTGAGAGAGACACTTGTTGGTGCGTTTATTCTGGGCTCACGGTTGACTCTGGTCTGTGCCCTGGCCGGGTCCACCCTGAACCTTGGCGTATCGCGATGGCGCTCTCACCAGGGAGCGGCCCGGCCAGGGCGACGTTGGGCGCTTATTGACTATGGGTTCCTTGTGTTGGCAGAGCCGGAATCTCAGACCCCACAGCTCACCAGTGAGTCCTGTCTCCTGTTGTTACTTAATCTTCTCTCCTGCTTCCGTGTCTGCCTCTGTCCCCACCCCTGGTGCGGTTACTGTCCTAATCTGATCCCTTTCTCCCACGTCTGCTAATCGCCTGCACGTATCTACCACAGCCGAGAGGTCTGTCCACACGCAGTGGCACATGTATGATGCTCACGCACAGTGGAACAAGGCTACACATAGCGACACCCGGGTCCCTGCATGTTGATCGTCGTTGATCTGGTTTCCTGTCAAAAGCAATAAAACACACCCAACCAAACACCCCGTTTAGGGAAAGTGGAAACCAGCACTGATTGGGGTGCCTCCAGCACAGGGTCCAGGGACTGGGCAGGGAAAGGGGTCACTTCTGTTGGATCCCACACGTCGGAGAAACATTGAGTCCCGCACATAAAGGAAGTTCTATCTCAGAGGTTACTTCTTTTTTAAACATACATTGATTATTGATTTAAAGGGGAAGGGAGAGGGATAGAGAAATATCGATAATGAGAGAGAATCACCGACTGGCTGCCCCCTGCACGCCCCACACGGGGGACTGAGCTCGCAACCTGGGAGTGTGCCCCGACCGGGAATTGATCCACAATCTCCAGGTTTATAGGTTGACACTCAAACCCTGAGCCACGCTGGCGGGGCCGAGGCTACTTTTTGTAGAGAAGACAGACTCTGCCGGTGTCTTCGTGTGCCATGGGGAGCTGTCTCGCAACGCTGCCTCCTTGTCTGTCTGCATGCTCCCTTTTTATTGACAGAGGTTTTCTTGTATCCACAGCCATCCCAGCAGCAACCCCCAGGACGGTGACAGCAAGACCAGGTAAGCCCAAGTGCAGCCGCCCGTCGCCAATTACCTTTCCTCATGGCACCTGCCTTTGTTCCTGCTTCCTGGGCAGAAACCGAGCCAACTGAATGTGGTTCGTCTATTTGCAAAGGGGCCGGGTGACTGTTCTCACACTTCTCAGGGCCGTTCAAATCCATGGCCCACGTTCGGATCTAGCATCCAGGGGAGCAGAGTTCATTTTTTTCAGAGCCATTCCAAGCCCTCAGACCCCAAGCAGGTGACACAGCCTTTTAGTGGGACCCTGTCTTCCCTGTCTGGGGCCACGTGTGGTCATGGTTTACGGGCCTCCACGTCACTAGTGACATTTTAAAGGGAACAGACTGTCAGACATCCTGGGGGTAGTGAGACAGAGCAGCAGAGAAGAAAGGAAAGCAGCGACCTCTGGAATTAGTCCTGCATTTAGATCTGTTATTTACTAGACGTGAGATTGCGGGTGAGCCACTTTGCCTCAATTTCCTTGTAGATAAAGTTGGTAAACTGATGCTCTTCCTGAGTTACTACAAAGGTGAACACACACACACACCCGTACACACACGCACACACATGCACACACAAAACCACAGATCACTGTGCACATTGTACATATCATTCTTATGCATTTGCCCAGAGTGGCCCAATAACTATTCAGTTAATGGACAGTTTTAAAATATGTTTTTATTGATTTCAGGGAGGAAGGGAGAGGAAGAGAGAGATAGAACCATCACTCATGAGAGAGAATCATGGGTCGGCTGCCTCCTGCTTGCCCACACTAGTGATCGAGCCCGCAAACCAGGCATGTGCCCGAACCAAGAATGGAACTGTGAGCTCCAGGTTTATAAGTCAATGTTCAGCTACTGAGCTATGTGGGCCGGGCTAGGCTAAATGGCATTTTGACAATCCTAATCATTTATCAAATCCGGGAGGTTGACCAGTTGACTGACCTCTTACAACGTCCTCCATCCCTGATGGTGGTGCAGGTCCTGGAGCCTGACCATCTCATGGGGAACGTCCCCGACAGTAGTCGTCACCAGGTCTCCATCCACAGGGAATGGCCAGCGCTGTGGCTGATAGGCAGCTCCGGCCCATGCTCCGGGCGCGAGGATGTCCTCTGCCAGAGTGCAGACGACCTGTGGGACCTGAACGAGACTGAGGTTGTATGCCGAGTGTTGGGCTGCGGCAGAGCCGTCACTGCCCTGGGGAAGGCCCACTTCGGCCCAGGATCTGGGGACATCCTCCTGGAAATGTCCAGTGCTCAAGGGGCCAAGCTCCACCTGGGCCAATGCACGCACTCGGACTGAGCGGAGCACAACTGTAGCCACCATTAGGATGCTGCGGTCACCTGCTCTGGTAGACCCTCCCCTCTCAGACAATCCTTTCCGGTGTTGTGGGTGAAGGCAATGAAACCATGCATCCCAGATGGAATGTCATCCATCCATCCTTCCTTACTTCCATTCTTTCATCCTTCCATCCATCCCTCCTTCCATCCCTCCATCCCTCCATCTATCCATCCATCCATCCCTCCATCCCTCCTTCCATCCCTCCATCCATCCTTCCATCCCTCCATCTATCCAACCCTCTTTCCAACACTCCATCCCTCCTTCCATCCATCCATTCCTCCATCCATCCATCCTTACATCAATCCCTACATCCATCCATCCATCCATCCCTCTATACATCGTTCCATCCATCCATCCATCCATCCATCCATCCATCTCTCAATCCATCCTTCCATTCCTCCATCCATCTCTCCATCCCTCCTTCCATATCTCCTTCCATCCCTCCATCCCTCCCTCCATCCCTCCCTCCATCCACCTTTCCATCCTTCCATTCCTCCACCCCCACCCATCCATCCATTCATTCTTCTATCAATCCCTCCATCCATCCTTCCATCCTTCCATCCTTTATCCATCCCTCCACCCTCTCCCTCCATCCCTCCATTCATATGCTCATTCTTTCATCACACAATCCTCGAGCTTCTCCCTGGCCCTGGGCTCAGACACACACCCTGCCAAGGGCAGCTCCAGATTGCACATGGTGGGTGGGGGTCTCCAATGTTCGTGTGCACCTGCCCCAGCGGGAACATGGCAATCAGGATGCAGGATCCCGACCCTGGAGATGATGACTAACTCAGTTTGAGAAGGGGCTCTGGGGTCTGCATTTTAACACATATCCCAGGTGGATCAGAATTGGAGGGGACAGGTAATCCAGCCCTGAGTGCCCTACCCCCTGAGACCAAGGACCCTGCCAGAGGAGGACTGGATTAGCCCAGGGGCAGGTCTGGTGCTCTGGTCTCAGAAAGACCATGGTCCTTTCCCCTTTGTCCCTCACCCATTCCTGTCCCCACATCCTCCATGGTTTGGATTCACTAATGAGAGAGACCTCTTCTCATTTTGATCCCAGATGCACAAGACATGTGTCCTCCCACACTTCCATGTATGTCCATGTTTTTTCTAGTACAAGCAACTTTGATAATAATAATAACAATAACAACAACAACAATAATAATATACAATATGGATGAATGTTGAGAACCACACACGATTCTGAGCTCTTTGCATTTATAACTCATTTAATCCCCGCAACAACTCTTCAGGTAAGGACTTCAATTATTCCCATTTCTCAGATAGGTACATTAGGCAAGAAAGTTAGTAATGTACCCAGGACTAGCCAGTGGATTTGAACTCAAGCTGTTGGCTCTCTTGGGCACCAACCTCACTGACCACACTGTCCACTGGACCCCACTACACAAAGACCGGACAGAACCAGGGCAGAGTGGGGGCGACATTTTGCTCAGATTACTGGTCGTCCCCAAGACACTCCTGCCAAAAGGGATTTGCTATTGTATTTCACAGAAGAGAAGTTAGAGGCTCAGAAAGGTTGAGTAACTTTCCTGAGATCACTCAGGATTTGGATGGTGGAAACAGCCTGACCCTTACGTACAGGCTCTTGGGACCTTGTGACTTCACCTGTGTTCCATGACCTTATAACATACTGATCGAATGATATTCATCTGTAATAAAAACCAAAGTTTAGCCCGGCCCTGTGGCTTAGCGGTGAGCCTCAGGGCACATGTCCAGGTTGCATACTCGATCCCCAATAGAGGGCATGGAGAAGGCAGCCGATCCACGATGCTCTCTCATCATTGATGTTTCTCTCTTCTCTCTCTCTCTCTCTCTCTCTCTCTCTCTCTCTCTCTCTCTCTCTCTCTCTCCCTTTCCCTTCCTCTCTGAAATCAATAAAAAAATAAAGCATCCACATGTTATCTAGTCAACATTTGAAAAACACACACACAAAGTGAGAAAAGTCAGGCCCGCACACGCGGTGTGAACCCTGAGGTGGCACTGGAGGTGAATGAAGAGGCACTCGTTTCAGCCATCCTGCAGGGTCCATGTGAGTGAGTTCACCTCCTCTTCCTGGCCGAGGACTGGGTGATCAGAAGCTGCCTGAGCCGCTGGGCTGGTATGGTAGAGCTCCGTCTCCTGCTCTTTGAAGGCGCCTGCTGTGCCCACAGAACCTCAGACAGCACACACAGGTCACCAGTCATTGGCATGTTCCGGCGCTCCTGGGGATGGTGGCTTCATGTCATGACTGAGGGGGTAGGGCTGTCTGATGTTAAAGGGCTCTGGTGAGGGTCAAGGGCACAGACATTCAAATGCACGTTCATCTGTGGTTCTCTCATTTCATGTAACTCAGCTCAGCTTGAACTTCCGTGGGTGACAGGGATGGAGGAGACCGTATGGGAGAGAGAGGAGACATCTGGTCATCACAGTTATCGCCTCTTGTTTTCCTTCTAGGTCTTTCCAGGGCATCTCAGGATCACCTAACACATAATCGCTCATTTTATTTGAAATGGAAACTCTATTTGACTCATCAGAATTAGAACGAAAGGACGCTTCTTCCCAGCAGACTGCCTTGTGTGTGCCCACTAGGAGGCACTGCTGCCCACAGCACCCACCAGGGGTGGGGCCAGGTCATTGCCTGTCATGCAGGTGTCCTCTGTTGTTGCAGGAGGAAGTCGCTCCTGTGGAGCCGTGCAGACCAGGCTGCCCGGCTCGTTTTCCAGCCCAGGGTACCCGGAAAACTACCCACCCGACACCCAGTGCATCTGGGAGATCCACGTGGATAAAAAATCCCGCATCAAACTCATGATTCCGAGTCTGAAGTAAGGACACAGCCTCAAACACTCCTGTGACCCAGTCTTAACCACCAGCCTCCCTCATTCCTCAAAGGGAACAAGAGGGCGGGTCACAAGTCATCTGAGAAAGGGAGGCGCTATGTCACATGTCCGTGTGCCATGTAAACCACGACCCGGACGAGGAATCCCGGGACTGTCCTACTGTGTGCGCTTTTCAGTCAGGGCTGTCTCAGCGAGGTGCTAACTCTCCGCTTTGCCCCCACCCCAGCCTGGAAGACATCCCGGGGTGCCCCTTCGACTCCGTGGAGGTCTTCGATGGGCCCAGGATCGCCTCTCTCTCCCTGGGCCGGTTCTGTGCCCCGGGATCGGTGCTGGTCATCTCCTCCTCCGACATCATGACCGTGGTCTTCCGGAGCGACTCTGTGGGCACCAACTCCGGCTTCCACGCTCAGTTCGACGTTATCCCGCAGGGCAAGGGAGAGCCAGGTAGGAGGCCCTGGTCGTTCTGAAAAGACAGGACAGCCCTGGCCTGTTTGCTCAGTGGTTGAGGTAGTCAAGGGTCAAGGGCAAGAACCTCAGTTGTGGACTCCATCCTCAGCCCCTGCAGGAGGCAACCAATCAATGTTTCTCTCTGTGTGTCTCTCCTCCTCCCTTCCACTCTGTCTAGAAACGAATGGGGAAATATCCTCGGGTGAGGATTAAATAAAGAAATAAAGACAGAACAGATTTTCTAATTGGAGGGGCTTCCCTATCAGCAGATGCCTGGGATCCAGTTTTGTTTTTTAAGAAATAAAGGAATTTTTTAAAATTTATTGTATTAATATTTTACACAGTGGAAGGGAGAGAGATAGAGAGCTAGAAACATCGATGAGAGAGAAACATCAACCAGCTCCCTCCTGCACACGACCTACCGGGGGTGTGCCCTTAACCAATGTACATGACCTTGACCGCAAGTGAACCTGGGACCTTTCAATCCGCAGACCAACGCTCTATCCACTGAGCCAAACCGGTTTCTGCAAAGGAATTTTTAAAATATATATTTATTGACTTCAGAGTGGAAGGCAGAGAGAGAGAAAGAGAAACATCCATGATGAGAGAGAATCATGGATTGGCTGCCTCCTGCACGCCCCTTCCTGGGGATCGAGCCATCAACCTGGGCACGTGCCTGGCCAGGAGTGACCTCCTGGTTCCTAGATCAACACTCAATCCCTAGCCACACCAGCCAGGCCTGGGTCTCAGTATTAGAAGACCCTCCGCCTTAGTCCCAGGGCTCTGCCCTGTAGCTGCTGGCTTTCCCCACTGAGTGCCACCTGGGCAGGTGAAGCAAGAGGATGATGCACAACCTGTGTGTGAGGGCGGCTGTGGCCTCCTCCCTGAACAGCCAGTGCTGGAGGTCCTGTCCAGCCTTCCTGAGGAATCTGCTTCTCTCCCTGGCCACCCCATCTCCTTCCCTAGACTCATCCCAACCAGAGGCCTGGGCGTCTCTCAGCCATGGCCCTACAGTCTGTCATTCCAGAGCCTGGGATAGTCTGCATGCGGCAAGCACGCTACCTGCCGACCAGGGGCCTCTGACACCCAGGGGCCGTTGTGGGAACCGATAACTTTTTCAGAAATCAAGTAGTGAGGCCCTGGTCACACGGTGTGGGTACGGATGGGGCGTGTTTGCTTCTGGGCAAGCAATTTCCTCCTATATTTCACCCTCAGAGGTGTATTTGCCTTGGAGAGGCTAAGTCCAACATTTGAAGCCTGCCATTAACTGACGTAAGATCATCAGTCACTCGCCCTCCAGTGTTCACTGAGGCCCTCCCAGGCCCGGCCGAGCTTCACGTGCTGGAGACACAGCCCCCTGCATTTATTGGCCATGAAAATGGAGCTGGAAACCCTTTCTTTTTAAAAATAGATTTTTATTGATTTCAGAGAGGAAGGGAGAGAGAGATAGAAACATCCATGATGAGAGAGAATCTCTGAGGATGTTGACTGGCTGGGAGGGTGCTGAGCAGCTGGGAGGGTGCTGAGCGGTTGGGAGGGTGCTGAGCGGCTGGGAGGGTGCTGAGCAGCTGGGAGGGTGCTGAGTGGCTGGAAGGGTGCTGAGCACTGGGAGGGTGCTGAGCAGCTGGGAGGGTGCTGAGCGCTGGGAGGGTGCTGAGCGGCTGGGAGGGTGCTGAGCGGCTAGGAGGGAGCTGAGCTCTCCTGATTTCCTCTGGCTTCGGTGTTTGAGCTGTGTTTCCCAAAGCTTCTACGCCACCAGGTAACTAAAGCCCTTTCAGCGCAAGTATCCCCTGCAACGGACAGGGTCCCTTTGGTCATGCATCCAAGCAGAGGTTGTCTGTGTCCGGCTGCCACAAGTGAGGATCTGGGGGTTCCTCCTGGGTACAAGCTCAGCTCTGTCTGTACCAGCTCCATCCATTCCCATTCTGGGATTCACTGCTGAGCCCAGAGGAATTCTGGCTTCCATGCCTGGGAAAAGGCACTACCCAGGTCTGGGAAAGCCACCGTGGGCTCCCATCTGCCTTCACAGGAGGAAGCAGCTCCTGCGGGGGGGTCATGTCAGGTGCCGGGGGCTCCTTCTCCACCCCCCGGGACCCCGCCAGCTACCCTGCGGACATGCGGTGTGTCTGGGAGATCCGCGTGGCTGAGGGGTTCCTCGTGTTCCTGACCATCCAGAGGCTGTGGTAAGAGCTCCGAGTCCTCCACCTCCAGGCGATTAGAGCGACCCTGTCTCCCCCTTCACAGGGAGCCCAGGGCCCTCCGGGAGGCAGAGGGAAGGTGGTGTGAGACTGGGAACCAGAGAGTGGGGGGCTGGGGGCTGAAGTAGAGCGAGCAGGACATGATGAGAGGCTAACTGGCCTGGGGTCCCCCTGGGAAGGGCAGGAGCGCAGGTTCCAGCAATACTTAGGGTGATGTCCCCCAGTGGTGGCGCTGGAAGGAGGTGGTCGGGAGGGTGGCAGTTTCTGGCTGGATACACGGGCAATCCCAACTTTACTTGAGACACATCTGCGGGTTCCAGGGGCTAACTCCACCTTGCCCACCCCCCCCCCCCCCGCAGGTTGAAGGACACCTTAGGGTGCCCGGACTTTATCGAGGTGTTCGACGGCCAGCAGAGGGCCTCACTGTCCAAGGGCAGGTTCTGTGCCGGGGAAGTCCTCACCTTCCGCTCCTCCTCCAATGTCCTGACCCTCGTGTTCAGGAGCGACGCGGCCAACACCAGCGCGGGGTTCCACTCACTGTACAGCACCTTGCGGCCGGATGAGAGCGATGACAGCAAGGAAAGCGACAGCGGTAGGTATCCCGGCAGGGACCTGAGGGGCACCCTCCCAGTGCGTCCTCTCTAGCTGAGGGAAGAGCCGCTCCCCAGATCTGGCCAACCAGGAATGGAACTGTGACCTCCAGGTTCATAAGTCAATCCTCAGCTACTGAGCTATGCTGGCCGGGCTAGGCTAAACGACATTCTGACAATCCTAATGATTTATCAAACCCAGAAGGTTGACCAGTTGACTGACCGCCTGCCACGTCCTTTGTCCCTGATGGTGGTGCAGGGCTGGAAGCCCGACCAGCTCGTGGGGAGTGACCCTGACAGTAGTCGTCACCAGGTCTCTGTCCACAGGGGACTGGCCGGTGCTGCCCTTGGGAAGGGCCGCTTCGGGGACATCACCTCTGACAATGTCCAGTGCTCAGCAGCCGAGCGCCACCTGGGCCAATGCATGCACTGCGGCTGGGTGGAGCACAACTGTGGCCACCATGATGATGCTGGGGTCACCTGCTCTGGTAGCCCCTCCCCTCTCAGACAATCCTTTCCTGTGTTGTGGGTGAAGGGAGTGAAACCACGCATCCCAGATGGAATGTCATCCATCCATCCATCCTTCCTTCCAACCTTCCATCCTTCCATCCATCCCTCCATCCATCCCTCCATCCCTCCATGCATCCCTCCATCCGTCCATCCCCCAATCCATCCCTCCATCCCTCCACCCATCCCTCCATCCCTCCATGCATCCCTACATCCGTCCATCCCCCAATCCATCCCTCCATCCCTCCACCCATCCCTCCATCCATCTCTCCATCCATCCACCCATCCTTCCATCCCTCCTTCCATCCCTCCATCCATCTCTCCATCCCTCCATCCATCCTTCCATCCATCCTTCCATTCTTCCATCCATCTCTCCATCCCTCCATCCATCCCTCCATCCCTCCATCCATGCATCCATCTCTCCATGCATCCCTCCATCCATCCCTCCATCCCACCTTCCATCCATCTATCCATTCATCCGTCCATCCATCCATCCTTCCATCCATCCCTGCTTCCATCCCTCCATCCATCCATCCATCCCTCCATCCATCCATCTCTCCATCCAATCCTCCATCCATCCATCCAACCCTCCCTCCATCCATGCCTCCATACATCTCTCCATCCCTCTATCCATCCTTCCATCCCTCCTTTTATCCCTCCATTCATCCATCCATCCATCCATTTATCCTTCCATCCTTTATCCATCCCTCCACCCACTCCCACCATCCCTCCATTCATATGCTCATTCTTTCATCACACAATCCTCGAGCTTCTCTCTAGCCCTGGGCTCAGATACACACCCTGCCAAGGGCAGCTCAAGATTGCACATGGTGGGTGGGGGTCTCCAATGTTCGTGTGCACCTGCCCCAGCGGGAACATGGCAATCAGGATGCAGGATCTCGACCCTGGAGATGATGACTAACTCAATTTGAGAAGGGGCTCTGGGGTCTGCATTTTAACACATATCCCAGGTGGTTCACGATGAGAGGGGACAGGTAATCCATCCCTGAGTCCCCTACCCCCTGAGACCAAGGACCCTGCCAGAGGAGGTCTGGACTGGCCCAGGGGCAGGTCTGGTGCTCTGGTCTCAGAAAGACCATGGTCCTTTCCCCGTTGTCCCCCACCCATGCCCGTCCCTATGTCCTCCATGGTTTGGATTCACTAATAAGAGAGACCTCTTCTCATTTTGATCCCAGATGCAGAAGACCTACCTCCTCCCACACCTCCAGGTATGTCCATGTTTTTCCTAGTACAAGCAACTTTGATAATGATGATGATAATGATAATAATAATAATAATAATAATAATAATATCAAATACGGATGAATGATGAGAATCACACACTCTTCTGAGCTCTTTTCATTTATAACTCATTTAATCCCCGCAACAACCCGTCAGATAAAAACTTTCATTATTCCCATTTTTCAGATAGGTACATTGAGATAAGAAAGTTAGTAATGTACCCAGAACTACCAAGTGGAATTGAACTCAAGCTGTTGGCTCTCTTGGGCACCAACCTCACTGACCACACTGTCCACTGGCCCTGGCTACACAAAGACTGGACAAAACCAGGGCAGAGAGGGGGCGACATTTTGCTCAGATTACTGGTTGTCCCCAGGACACTCCTGCAAAAAGGGATTTGCTATTGTATTTCACAGAAGAGAAGTTTGAGGCTCAGAAAAGTTGAGTAATTTTCCTGAGATCACTCAGGAATTGGATGGTGGAACCAGCCTGACCCTTACGTACACGCTCATGGGGACCTTGTGACTTCGCCTGTGTTCCATGACCTTATAACTTACTGAATGAATGATATTCATCTGTAAAAAAAACACAAAGTTTAGCCCAGCCCTGTGGCTTAGCGGTTGAGCGTCAGGGCTCATGTCCAGGTTGCTGGCTTGATCCCCAATATAGGGCATGCAGGCGGCAGCCAATCCACTATCTTCTCTCACCATTGATGTTTCTCCTCTCTCTCTCTCTCTCTCTCTCTCTCTCTCTCTCTCTCTCTCTCCCTTTCCATTCCTCTCTGAAACCAATTTTAAAAATTTTAAAAATAGCCGATACCAGTTTGGCTCAGTGGATAGAGCGTCAGCCAACTCAAGGGTCCCAGGTTGGATTCCGGTCAATGGCATGTACCTTGTTTGCGGGCACTTCCACAGTAGGGGGTGTGCAGAAGGCAGCTGATCGATGTTTCTCTCTAATCGATGTTTTTATCTCTCTATCCCTCTCTCTTCCTCTCTATAAAAAAATCAGTAATATATATTTTTTAAAAATTAAAATAAAAAAATAAAGCATCCACATGTTATATAGTCAACATTTGAAAAACACACACACAAAGTGAGAAAAGTCAGGCCCACATACACGGTATAAACCCTGAGGTGGCGCTGGAGGTGAAGGAAGAAGCACTCGTTTCATTGCAAGGACAGTCTGGGCCGCTGGGCCGCAGGCATCCTGCAGGGTCCATGTGAGTGAGTTCAATTCCTCTTCCCGGCCGAGGACTGGGGTGATCAGAAGCTGCCCAAGCAGCATGGCTGAAATTGTTGAGCTCCTTCTCCTACTCTTTGAAGGTGCCTGCTGTGCCCACAGAGCCTCAGACAGCACACACAGGTCACCAGTCACTGGCATGTTCCAGGCGCTCCTGAGGATGGCGTCTTCATGTCGTGACTGAGGGGGTAGGGCTGTCTGATGTTAAAGGGCCCTAGTGAGGGTCAAGGGCACAGACATACGAATGCACGTTGGTCTGTGGTTCTCTCATTTCATGAAACTCAACTGAACTTGAACTTCCGTGGGTGACAGGGATGAAGGAGACTGTGTGGAGAGAGAGGAGCCGTCTGGTCATCACAGTTATCACCCCTCATTTTCCTTTAGGTCTTTCCACGGTGTCTCAGGATCACATAACAGGTAATCGCTCATTTTAATTGAAATGGAAACTCCATTTGACTCATCAGAATTAGACCAAAAGGACACCCCTTCCTAGCAGACAGCCTTCTGTGTGCCGACCAGGGGGCACTATTGCTCACGGTAACCACCAGGGGTGGGGCCAGGTCATTGCCTGTCATGCAAGTGTCCCCTGTTGTTACAGGAGGAAGTAGCTCCTGTGGAGGCGTGCTGACCAGGCTGCCCAGCTCGTTTTCCAGCCCAGGGTACCCGGAAAACTACCCAACCGACACCCAGTGCATCTGGGAGATCCACGTGGATAAAAAATCCCGCATCAAACTCATGATTCCGAGTCTGAAGTAAGGACACAGCCTTGAACACGCCTGTGACCCAGTCGTAACCACCAGCCTCGCTCATTCCTCAAAGGGAACAAGAGGGCGGGTCACAAGTCATCTGAGAAAGGAAGGCGCTATGTCACATGTCCGTGTGCCATGTAAACCACGACCCGGACGTGGAATCCCGAGACTGTCCTACTGGGTGCGCTTTTCAGTCAGGGCTGTCCCAGCGAGGTGCTAACTCTCCGCTTTGCGCCCACCCCAGGCTGGAAGACATCCCGGGGTGCCCCTTCGACTCCGTGGAGGTCTTCGATGGGCCCAGGATCGCCTCGCTCTCCCTGGGCCGGTTCTGTGCCCCGGGATCGGTGCTGGTCATCTCCTCCTCCGACATCATGACCGTGGTCTTCCGGAGCGACTTTGTGGGCACCAACTCTGGCTTCCTCGCTCAGTTCGACATGATCCCGAGGGGCGAGCGAGAGCCAGGTAGGCGGTTCTGGTCGTTCTGAAAAGACAGGACAGCCCTGGCTGGTTAACTCAGTGGTTGGTGCTAGTCAAGGGTCAAGGGCACGAACCTCAGTAGCGGACTCCATCCCCAGCCCCTGCAGGAGGCAACCAATCGATGTTTCTCTCTCTCTGTCTCTCCCCCTCCCTTCCACTCTGTCTAGAAATGAATGGGGAAATATCCTCGGGTGAGGATTAAAAAAAAAAAGGCAGAACAGATTTTCTAATTGGAGGGGTTTCCCTATCAGCAGATGCCTGGGATTCAGTTTTGTTTTTTTAAGAATTAAAGGAATTTTTTAAAATGTATTATATTGATTTTTTACAGAGCGGAAGGGAGAGGGATAGAGAGCTAGAAACATTGATGAGAGAGAAACATCAACCAGTTGCCTCCTGCACAACCCTTACCCGGGATTTGCCCACAACCAATGTACATGCCCTTGACCAGAATCGAACCTGGGACCTTTCAGTCGCAGACTGACGCTCTATCCACTGAGCCAAACCGGTTTCTGCAAAGGAATTTTTAAAATATATATTTATTGACTTCAGAGTGGAAGGGAGGAGAGAGAGAGAGAAACATCCATGATGAGAGAGAATCATGGATCGGCTGCCCCCTTCATGCCCCATCGAGCCTGAAACCTGGGCACGTGCCTTGGCCAGAAGTGACAACCTGGTTCCAAGATCAACACTCAACCCCTGAGCCACACCAGCCAGTCCTGGGGTTCAGTGTTAGAAGACCCTTGGCCTTAGTCCCAGGGCTCTGCCCTGTAGCTGCTGGCTTTCTCCACTGAGTGCCACCTGGGCAGGTGAAGCAAGAGGACGATGCACAGCCTGTGTGTGAGGGCAGCTGTGGCCTCCTCCCTGATCAGCCAGTGCAGCAGGTCCTGTCCAGCATCCTCACTGCCTTCCAGGCGGGAGCTGTCCAGGGTGCTGAAACCGGAAGCCAGCCTTCCAGAGAAATCTGCTTCTCTCCCTGGCCACCCCACCTCCTTCCCTAGACTCACCCCAACCAGAGGCCTGGGCATCTCTCAGCCATGGCCCTAAAGGAGGTCATCCTAGGGCCATTGCCAGTCTGCACCCGGCCAGCACGCTACCTGCCGACCAGGGGCCTCTGACGCCCAGGGGCCTTTGGGAACCACATAACTTTCAGAAAGCCAAGTAGTGAGGCCCAGGCAGCGCGGTGGGGGTGCGGATGAGGACGTGTTTGCTTCTGGGCAAGGAATTTCCTCCTATATTTGACCCTCAGAGGCGTGTTTGCCTTGGGGAGGCTAAGTCCAACATTTGAAATCTGCCATTCACAGACGTAAGATCATCAGTTACTCGCCCACCAGTGTTCACTGAGGCCCTGCCAGGCCTGGCCCAGCTGCACGTGCTGGAGACACAGCCCCCTGCGTTTATTGGCCACAAACAGGGAGCTGGAAACCCTTTCTTTTTAAAAATAGATTTTTATTGATTTCAGAGAGGAAGGGAGAGGGAGAGAGAGATAGAAACATCCATCATGAGAGAGAATCTCTGAGGATGCTGAGCGCAAGGAGGGTGCTGAGCTGCTCGGAGGGTGTTGAGCAGCTGAGAGGATGCTGAGCGGCTGGGAGGGTGCTGAGCACTGGGAGGGTGATGAGCGGCTGGGATGGTGCTGAGCGGCTGCAGGGTGCTGTGTGGTTGGGAGGGTGCAGAGTGGCTGGGAGGGAGCTGAGCACTGGGAGGGTGCTGAGCTCTCCTGATTTCCTCTGGCTTCGGTGTTTGAGCTGTGTTTCCTCAAGCTTCTACGCCACCAGGTAACTAAAGCCCTTTCAGCGCAAGTATCCCCTGCAACGGACGGGGTCCCTTTGGTCATGCATCCACGCAGGGGGCGTCTGTGTCTGGCTGCCATGAGGGAGGAACTGGGGGTTCCTCCCGGGTACAAGCCCAGCTCTGTAGGTACCAGCTCCATCCATTCCCTTTTTGAGATTCACTGCTGAACCCAGAGGAATTCTGGCTTCCACGACTGGAAAAAGGCACTACCCAGGTCTGGGAAAGCCACCCTGGGCTCCCGTCTGCCTTCACAGGAGGAAGCAGCTCCTGCGGGGGGGTCATGTCAGGTGCCGGGGGCTCCTTCTCCACCCCCCGGGACCCCGCCAGCTACCCCGCGAACGTGCGGTGCGTCTGGGAGATCCACGTGGCTGAGGGGTTCCTCGTGTTCCTGACCATCCAGAAGCTGCAGTAAGAGCTCTACTTCCTCCACCTCCAGGCGGTTAGAGCGACCCTGTCTCCCCCTTGGCGGGGAGCCCGGGGCCTACGGGAGGCAGAGAGGGAGGTGGTGTGAGAATGGGAGCCAGAGAGTGGGGGGCTGGGGGCTGAAGTAGAGTGAGCAGGACATAATAAGAGGCTGACTGGCCTGGGGTCCCCCTGGGAAGGGCAGGAGCGCAGGTTCCAGCGATACTTAGGGGTGATGTCCCCCAGTGGTGGGGCTGGAAGGAGGTGGTCGGGATGATGGCACTTTCTGGCTAGATACAAGGGCAATCCCGACTTTACTTGGGACACTTCTGTGGGTTCCCGGGGCTAACTCCATGTTACCTCCCCAGGTTGAAGGACACCTTCGGGTGCCCCGACTTCATCGAGGTGTTCAACGGCCAGCAGAGGGCCTCGCTGTCCAAGGGCAGGTTCTGTGCCGGGGAAGCCCTCAACTTCCACTCCTCCTCCAATGTCCTGACCCTCGTGTTCAGGAGCGACGCGGCCAACACCAGCGCGGGGTTCCACGCCCTGTACCGCGCCTTTCGGCTGGAAGAGAGCAAGGACAGCAAGGAGAGCGACAGTGGTAGGTATCCCGGCAGGGACCTGAGGGGCACCCTCCCAGTGCGTCCTCTCCAACTGAGGGAAGAGCCGCTCCCCAGATCTGGCCAACTAGGAATGGAACTGTGACCTGCAGGTTCATAAGTCAATGCTCAGCTACTGAGCTATGCTGGCCGGGCAAGGCTAACTGGCATTTTGAGAATCCTAATGATGTATCAAACATGGGAAGTTGACCAGTTGACTGACCCCTTGCCACGTCCTCCGTCCCTGATGGTGGTGCAGGGCTGGGGCCCCGACCAACTCGTGGGGAGTGTCCCTAACAGTAGTCGTCACCAGGTCTCTGTCCACAGGAGCCTGACCTGCGCTGCAGCTAGAAGGAGGCTCCGGCTCATGCTCGGGGCGCGTGGAGGTCCTCCGTCAGGGGGTATGGGGCACCGTGTGCGACGACATGTGGGACCTGAATGAGGCTGAGGGTGTGTGCTGGCAGTTGGACTGTGACAGAGCCGTTGCTGCCCTGGGGAAGGCCCACTTCAGTCTGGGCACCGGGGCCATGCTCCTGAACAATGTCCAGTGCTCGGGGCCGAGTGCCACCTGGGCCAATGCACGCACTGGGGCTGGGCGAAGCAAAACTGTGGCCACCATGAGGATGCCGGGGTCACCTGCTCTGGTAGACCCTCCCCTCTCAGACAATCCTTTCTGGTGTTGTGGGTGAAGGCAGTGAAACCATGCATCCCAGATGGAATGTCATCCATCCATCCTTCCATCCCTCCATCCCTCCTTCCATCCCTCCCTCCATCCATTCCTACATCCCTCCCTCCATTCATTTCTCCATCCATCTCTCTATCTCTCCATCCATTCTTCCATACCTCCTCCCATCCCTACAACCATCCCTCCATCTCTCCATCCCTCCATCCATCCATCCCCCCTTCCATCTCTCCATCCATCCCTCCATCCATCTCTCCATCAATCCCTCCATCCCTCCATCCATCCTCCCATCCATCCATCCTTCATTCCTCCACCCACCCATCCATCCTTCCATCCCTCCATTCTTCCATCTATCCAATCCATCCATTCATCCTTCCACTCATCCTTCCATCCTTCCATCCATCCCTCCACCCTCTCCCTCAATCCCTCCATTCATATGCTCATTCTTTCATCACACAATCCTCGAGCTTCTCTCTGGCCCTGGGCTCAGACAAACACCCTGCCAAGGGCAGCTCCAGATTGCACATGGTGGGTGGGGGTCTCCAATGGTCATGTACACCTATCCCAACGGGAACATGGCAATCAGGATGCAGGATCCCAACCCTGGAGATGATGACTAACTCAGTTTGAGGAGGGGTTCTGGGGTCTGCATTTTAACACATATCCCAGGTGGTTCAGGATTAGAGGGGACAGGTAATCCAGCCCTGAGTGCCCTACCCCCTGAGACCAAAGACCCTGCCAGAGGAGGTCTGGACTGGCCCAGGGGCAGGTCTGGTGCTCTGGTCTCAGAAAGACCATGGTCCTTTCACTTTTGTCCCCCACCCATGCCCATCCCCACGTCGTCCATGGTTTGGATTCACTAATGAGAGAGACCTCTTCTCATTTTGCTTCCAGATGCAGAAGACCTGCCTCCTCCCACACATCCAGGTATGTCTACGTTTTTCTAGGCCAAACAACTTTGATAATGATAATAATAATAATATCAAATACGGATGAATGTTGAGAACCACACACTGTTCGGAGCTTTTTGCATTGATAACTCATTTAAGCTCCGCAACAACCCTTCCGGTAAGGACTTCAATTATTCCCATTTTTCAGGTAGGTACATTGAGACAAGAAAGTTAGTAATGTACCCAGGACTAGCCAGTGGATTTGAACTCAAGCTGTTGGCTCTCTTGGGCACCAACCTCACTGATCACACTGTCCACCGCTACACAAAAATAGACAAAACCAGGGCAGAGAGGGGGCGATATTTTGCTCAGACTACTGGTTGTCCCCAGGACACTCCTGCAAAAAGGGATTTGCTATTGTATTTCACAGAAGAGAAGTTTGAGGCTCAGAAAGGTTGAGTAACTTTCCTGAGATCACTCAGGAGTTTGATGGTGGAACCAGCCTGACCCTTACGTGCAGGCTCTTGGGGACCTTGTGACTTCGCCTGTGTTCCATGACCTTATAACTTACTGAATGAATGATATTCATCTGTAATAAAAACCAAAGTTAGCCCGGCCCTGTGGCTTAGCGGTTGATCGTCAGGGCACATGCCCAGGTTGCAGGCTGGATCACCAGGAGAGGGCATGAAGGAGGCAGCCAATCCACGATCTTCTCTCATCATTGATGTTTCTCTCTCTCTCTCTCCCATTTCCTTCTCTCTAAAATCAATTAAAAAAATAAAAAATAAATAAAGCATCCACATGTTATCTAGTCAACATTTGAGAAACACACAAACAAAGTGAGAAAAGTCAGGCCCGCACACGCGGTGTGAACCCTGAGGAGGCACTGGAGGTGAATGAAGAGGCACTTGTTTCATTGCAAGGACAGTCTGGGCCGCTGGGACGCGGGTATCCTGCAGGGTATATTTGAGTGAGTTCACCTCCTTTCCCAGCTAAGGACTGGGGTGATCAGAAGCTGCCTGAGCAACGGGGCTGGAATGGTCAAGCTCTGTCTCCTGCTTTTTGAAGGCGCCTGCTGTGCCCACAGAGCCTCAGACAGCACACACAGGTCACCAGTCATTGGCGTGTTCCGGGCGCTCCTGGGGATGGCGTCTTCATGTAATGACTGAGGGGGTAGGGCTGTCTGATGTTAAAGGGCCCTAGTGAGGGTCAAGGGCACAGACATTCGAATGCACGTTGGTCTGTGGTTCTCTCATTTCATGTAACTCATGTCAACTTGAACTTCCGTGGGTGACAGGGATGGAGGAGACCGTATGGAGAGAGAGGAGACATCTGGTCATCACAGTTATACCCCTTGTTTTCCTTCTAGGTCTTTCCACGGCATCTCATGATCACATAATAGGTAATCGCTCATTTTAATTGAAATGGAAACTCCATGTGACTCATCAGAATTAGACCAAAAGGACGCTCCTTCCCAGCAGACAGCCTTCTGTGTGCCCACCAGGGGCACTGCTGCCCTCGGCAGCCACCAGGGGTGGGGCCAGGTCATTGCCTGTCACGCAGGTGTCCCCTGTTGTTGCAGGAGGAAGTCGCTCCTGTGGAGGGGTACTGACCAGGCTGCCCGGCTCGTTTTCCAGCCCAGGGTACCCGGAAAACTACCCACCAGACACCCAGTGCATCTGGGAGATCCACGTGGATAAAAAATCCCTCATCAAACTCATGATTCCGAGTCTGAAGTAAGGACACAGCCTTGAACACGCCTGTGACCCAGTCGTAACCACCAGCCTCGCTCATTCCTCAAAGGGAACAAGAGGGCGGGTCACAAGTCATCTGAGAAAGGGCGTCGCTATGTCACATGTCCGTGTGCCATGTAAACCACACCCGGATGTGGAATCCTGGGACTGTCCTACTGTGTGCGCTT
This sequence comes from Eptesicus fuscus, assembly GCF_027574615.1. Taxonomy (NCBI): domain Eukaryota; kingdom Metazoa; phylum Chordata; class Mammalia; order Chiroptera; family Vespertilionidae; genus Eptesicus; species Eptesicus fuscus. The sequence continues at coordinate 60,700,495 of NC_072489.1, read as the reverse complement.
TTCAGTCAGGGCTGTCTCAGCGAGGTGCTAACTCTCCGCTTTGCCCCCACCCCAGCCTGGAAGACATTCCGGGGTGCCCCTTCGACTCCGTGGAGGTCTTCGATGGGCCCAGGATTTCCTCAATCTCCCTGGGCCGGTTCTGTGCCCCGGGATCGGTGCTGGTCATCTCCTCCTCCGACATCATGACCGTGGTCTTCCGGAGCGACTCTGTGGGCACCAACTCCGGCTTCCAAGCTCAGTTCGACGTGATCCCAAGGGGCGAGCGAGAACAAGGTAGGACTGCTCTGGCCGGTTGGCTCAGTGGTTAATGCTAGTCAAGGGGTCAAGGGCACGAACCTCAGTTGCGGACTCCACTCCCAGTGCCGGCAGGAGAAAACCAATGGATGTTTCTCTCTGTGTGTCTCTCCCTGTCCCTTCCACTCTGTCTAGAAATGAATGGGGAAAATATCCTCAGGTGAGGATTTAAAAACAAAACAAAAGACAGAACAGATTTTCTAATTGGAGGGGCTTCCCTATCAGCAGATGCCTGGGATTCATTTTGCTTTTTAAGAATTAAAGGAATTTTTTAAATATATATTTATTGACTTCAGAGCGGAAGGGAGAGGGAGAGAGAGAGAAACATCCATGATGAGACAGAATCATGGATCGGCTGCCTCCTGCACGCCCCTTCCTGGGAATAGAGCCGTCAACCTGGGCACGTGCCCTGGCCAGGAGTGACCTCCTGGTTCCTAGATCAACACTCAAGCCCTAGCCACACCAGCCAGGACTGGGTCTCAGTGTTAGAAGACCCTCGGCCTTAGTCCCAGGGCTCTGCCCTGTAGCTGCTGGCTTTCCCCACTGAGTGCCACCTGGGCAGGTGAAGCAAGAGGATGATGCACAGCCTGTGTGAGGGCGGCTGTGGCCTCCTCCCTGAACAGCCAGTGCTGCAGGTCCTGTCCAGCATCCTCACTGCCTTCCAGGCGGGAGCTGTCCAGGGTGCTGAAACCGGAAGCCAGCCTTCCAGAGAAATCTGCTTCTCTCCCTGGCCACCCCATCTCCTTCCCTAGACTCACCCCAACCACAGGCCTGGGCTTCTCTCAGCCATGGCCCTACAAGCGGTCATTCCAGGGCCAGGGCTAGTCTGCACGCGGCAAGCATGCTACCTGCCAACCGGGGGCCTCTGCCACCCAGGGGCCGTTGTGGGAACTGCATAACTTTTTCAGAAATCAAGTTGTGATGGCCATGGCAGGGTGGTGGGGGTGCGGATGGGAGCGTGTTTTCTTCTGGGCAAGGAATTTCCTCCTATATTTGACCCTCAGAGGCGTGTTTGCCTTGGGGAGGCTAAGTCCAACATTTGAAGTCTGCCATTCACTGACGTAAGATCATCAGTTACTCGCCCACCAGTGCTCACTGAGGCCCTGCCAGGCCCGACCCAGCTGCAAGTGCTGGAGACACAGCCCCCAGAGTTTATTGGCCATGAACATGGAGCTGGAAACCCTTTCTTTTTAAAAATAGATTTTTATTGATTTCAGAGAGGAAGGGAGAGGGAGAGAGAGATAGAAACATCAATGATGGCAAAGAATTTCTGAGGGTGTTGAGCAACTGGGAGGGTGCTGAGCAGCTGGGAGGTTGCTGAGCGGCTAGGTGTGTTCTGAGCTGCTGCTAGGGTGCTGAGTGGCTGTGAGGGTGCTGAGTGCCTGGAATGGTGCTGATTGGCTGGGAGGGTGCTGAGCGGCTGGGAGGGTGCTGAGCGGCTGGGAGGGAGCTGAGCTCTCCTGATTTCCTCTGGCTTTGGTGTTTGAGCTGTGTTTCCTCAAGCTTCTACGCCACCAGGTAACTAAAGCCCTTTCAGCGCAAGTATCCCCTGCAACGGACGGGGTCCCTTTGGTCATGCATCCAAGCAGGGGGTGTCTGTGTCCGGCTGCCACGAGGGAGGAACTGGGGGTTCCTCCCGGGTACAAGCCCAGCTCTGTAGGTACCAGCTCCATCCATTCCCTTTTTGAGATTCACTCCTGAACCCAGAGGAATTCTGGCTTCCACGACTGGAAAAAGGCACTACCCAGGTCTGGGAAAGCCACTGTGGGCTCCCGTCTGCCTTCACAGGAGGAAGCAGCTCCTGCGGGGGGGTCATGTCAGGTGCCGGGGGCTCCTTCTCCACCCCCCGGGACCCTGCCAGTTACCCCGCGAACGTGCGGTGCGTCTGGGAGATCCGCGTGCCTGAGGGGTTCCTCGTGTTCCTGACCATCCAGAGGCTGCGGTAAGAGCTCTACTTCCTCCACCTCCAGGCAGTTAGAGCGACCCTGTCTCCCCCTTGGCGGGGAGCCCGGGGCTTCCGGGAGGCAGAGAAGGAGGTGGTGTGAGACTGGGAGCCAGAGAGTGGGGGGCTGGGGGCTGAAGTAGAGCGAGCAGGACATGATGAGAGGCTGACTGGCCTGGGGTCCCCCTGGGAAGGGCAGGATAGCAGGTTCCAGTGATACTTAGGGGTGATGTCCCCCAGTGGTGGGGCTGGAAGGAGGTGGTCAGGAGGGTGGCAGTTTCTGGCTGGATACACGGGCAATCCCGACTTTACTTGAGACACATCTGTGGGTTCCCGGGGCTAATTCCATGTTGCCTCCCCAGGTTGGAGGACGCCTTCGGGTGCCCTGACGTCATCGAGGTGATCGAAGGCTGGCAGAGGGCCTCGCTGTCCAAGGGCAGGTTCTGTGCCGGGGAAGCCCTCACCTTCCGCTCCTCCTCCAATGTCCTGACCCTCGTGTTCAGGAGCGACGCGGCCAACACCAGCGCGGGGTTCCACTCCCTGTACCGAGCCTTGCAGCCAGATGAGAGCGATGACAGCAAGGACAGCAAGGAGAGCGACAGCGGTAGGTATCCCGGCAGGGACCTGAGGGGCATCCTCCCAGTGTGTCCTCTCCCACTGAGGGAAGAGCCGCTCCCAGATCTGGCCAACTAGGAATGGAACTGTGACCTCCAGGTTCAAAAGTCAATGCTCAGCTACTGAGCTATGCTGGCCGGGATAGGCTAAATGGCATTCTGACAATCCTAATGATTTATCAAACCCTGGAGGTTGACCAGGTGACTGACCGCTTGCCACGTCCTCCGTCCCTGATGGTGGTGCAGGGCTGGGAGCCCGACCAGCTCGTGGGGAGTGTCCCTGACAGTAGTCGTCACCAGGTCTCTGTCCATAGGAACCTGACCTGCGCTGCAACTGGCGGGAGGCTCCGGCTCATGCTCGGGGTGTGTGGAGGTCCTGCCTGCAGTTGTGCTGCGGCACGGCTGTCGCTGCCCTGGGGAACACACATTGGTCTGGGCACCAGGAACATCCTCCTGGACAATGTCCAGTGCTCAGGGGCCGAGTGCCACCTGGGCCAATGCACGCACTGGGGCTGGGCGGAGCCCAACCGTGGCCCCCATGAGGATGCCAGGATCACCTACTCTGGTAGACCCTCCCCTCTCAGACAATTCTTTCCAGTGTTGTGGGTGAAGGCAGTGAAACTATGCATTCCAGGTGGAATGTCATCCATCCATCGTTCCTTACTTCCATTCTTCTATCCTTCCTTCCATCCCTCCATGCAACCCTCCATCCCTCCATCCAACCCCCCATCCCTCCTTCTATCCCTCCATCCCACCTTCCATTTATCCCTCCTTCCATCCATCCATCCCCCATCAACCCCTCCATCCATCTCTCCATCCATCCCTCCATCCATCCATCCTTCCATTCCTCCACCCACCCATCCATCCATCCATGCACCCTTTCATCCATCCTTCCCTCCATCCCTCCATTCTTCCATCCATCCATCCATCCATCCATCCATCCATCCATCCATCCATCTTTCCATCCTTCCATCCTTCCATCTAACCGCCCACCCTCTCCTTCAATCCCTCCATTCATATGCTCATTCTTTCATCATACAATCCTCGAGGTCTCCCTAGCCCTAGGCTCAGACACACACCCTGCCAAGATTGCACATGGTGGGTGGGGGTCTCCAATGTTCGTGTGCACTTGTCCCAGCGGGAACATGGCAATCAGGATGCAGGATCCCGACCCTGGAGATGAGGACTGACTCAGTTTGAGAAGGGGGTCTGGGGTCAGCATTTTAACACATATCCCAGGTGGTTCAGGATTAGAGGGGACAGGTAATCCAGCCCTGAGTGCCCTACCCCCTGAGACCAAGGACCATGCCAGAGGAGGACTGGACTGGCCCAGGGGCAGGTCTAGTGCTCTGGTCTCAAAAAGACCATGGTCCTTCCCTCTTTGAACCCCACCCATGCCCGTTCCCACGTCCTCCATGGTTTGGATTCACTAATGAGAGAGACCTCTTCTCATTTTGCTCCCAGATACAGAAGACCTGCCTCCTCCCACACCTCCAGGTATGTCCATGTTTTTTCTAGTACAAGCAACTTTGATAATAATAATAACAATAACAACAACAACAATAATAATATCAAATACGGGTGACTGTTCAGAACCACACACTGTTCTGAGCTCTTTGCATTTATAACTCATTTAATCCCCACAACAACCCTTGAGGTAAGGACTTCAATTATTCCCATTTTTCAGATAGGTACATTGAGACAAGAAAGTTAGTAATGTACCCAGGACTAGCCAGTGGATTTGAACTCAAGCTGTTGGCTCTCTTGGGCACCAACCTCACTGACCACACTGTCCACCGGCCCCGGCTACACAAAGACTGGACAGAACCAGGGCAGAGAGGGGACGATATTTTGCTCAGATTACTGGTTGTCCCCAGGACACTCCTGCAAAAAGGGATTTGCTATTGTATTTCACAGAAGAGAAGTTTGAGGCTCAGAAAGGTTGAGTAACTTTCCTGAGATCACTCAGGAATTGGATGGTGGAAACAGCCTGACCCTTACGTACACGCTCATGGGGACCTTGTGACTTAGCCTGTGTTCCATGACCTTATAACTTACTGATTGAATGATATTCATCTGTAATAAAAACCAAAGTTTAGCCGGGACCTGTGGCTTAGTGGTTGAGCGTCAGGGCACATGCCCAGGTTGCAGGCTCGATCTCCCTTGGAGGGCATGCAGGAGGCAACTGATTGATGATCCTCTCTCATCATTGATGTTTCTATCTCTCTCTCTTCCTTTTTCTTCCTCTCTGAAATCAATAAAAAAAAAAATTAAGCATCCACATGTTATCTAGTCAACATTTGAAAAACACACACACAAAGTGAGAAAAGTCAGGCCCGCACACGCGGTGTGAACCCTGAGGAGGCACTGGAGGTGAATGAAGAGGCACTCGTTTCATTGCAAGGACAGTCTGGGCCGCTGGGCCGCGGGCATCCTGCGGGGTCCATGTGAGTGAGTTCACCTCCTCTTCCCGGCCGAGGACTGGGGTGATCAGAAGCTGCCTGAGCATCAGGGCTGGAATGGTAGAGCTCCATCTCCTACTCTTTGAAGTCGCCTGTTGTGCCCACAGAGCCTCAGACAGCACACACAGGTCACCAGTCAGTGGCATGTTCTAGGCACTCCTGGGGACAGCGGTTCATGTCGTGACTGAGGGGGTAGGACTGTCTGATGTTAAAGGGCCCTAGTGAGGGTCAAGTGCACAGACATTCAAATGCAAGTTTGTCTATGGTTCTCTCATTTCATGTAACTCAGCTCTGCTTGAACTTCCGTGGGTGATAGTTTGGAGGTGACCGTGTGGAGATAGAGGAGCCATCTGGTCATCACAGTTATCACCCCTTGTTTTCCTTCTAGGTCTTTCCACGGTGTATCAGGATCACATAACAGGTAATCGCTCATTTTAATTGAAATGGAAACTCCATTTGACTCATCAGAATTAGACCGAAAAGACGCTCCTTCCCAGCAGGCAGCCTTGTGGGTACCCACCAGGAGGCATTGGTTCCCACGGCACCCACCAGGGGTGGGGCCAGGTCATTGCCTGTCACGCAGGTGTCCCCTGTTGTTTCAGGAGGAAGTCGCTCCTGTGGAGGCGTGCTGACCAGGCTGCCCAGCTCGTTTTCCAGCCCAGGGTACCCGGAAAACTACCCACCAGACACCCAGTGCGTCTGGGAGATCCACGTGGATAAAAATTCCCGCATCAAACTCATGATTCCGAGTCTGAAGTAAGGACACAGCCTTGAACACACCTGTGACCCAGTAGTAACCACCAGCCTTGCTCTTTCCTCAAAGGGAACAAGAGGGAGGGTCACAAGTCATCTGAGAAAGGAAGGCGCTATGTCACATGTCCGTGTGCCATGTAAACCACGACCCAGTTGTGGAATCCCAGGACTGTCCTACTGTGTGCGCTTTTCAGTCAGGGCTGTCCTAGCGAGGTGCTAACTCTCCGCTTTGCCCCCACCCCAGGCTGGAAGACATCCCGGGGTGCCCCTTCGACTCCGTGGAGGTCTTCGATGGGCCCAGGATCGCCTCGCTCTCCCTGGGCCGGTTCTGTGCCCCGGGATCGGTGCTGGTCATCTCCTCCTCCGACAACATGACTGTGGTCTTCCGGAGCGACTCTGTGGGCACCAACTCCGGCTTCCAAGCTCAGTTGGATGTGATCCCGCCGGGCGAGGGAGAGCCAGGTAGGAGGCCCCTATCGTTCTGAAAAGACAGGACAGCCCTGGCCTGTTTGCTCAGCAGTTGAGGTAGTCAACGGTCAAGGGCAAGAACCTCAGTTGCGGACTCCACCCCCAGCCCCAGCAGGAGGCAACCAATCGATGTTTCTCTCTGTCTCTCCCTGTCCCTTCCACTCTGTCTAGAAATGAATGAGGAAAATATCCTCAGGTGAGGATTGAAAAACAAAACAAAAGACAGAACAGAATTTCTAATTGGAGGGGCTTCCCTACCAGCAGATGCCTGGGATTCAGTTTTGTTTTTTATGAATTAAAGGAATTTTTAAAATATATTTTTATTGACTTCAGAGCGGAAGGGAGAGGGAGAGAGATAGAAACATCAATGATGAGAGAGAATCATGGATCGCTGCCTCCTGTACACCCTTTCCTGGGGATCTAGCCTGCAACCTTGTCATGTGCCCTGATAGGGAATTGAACTGTGACCTCCTGGTTCCTAGATCAACACTCAACCCATGAGCCACACTAGCCAGGCCTGGGTCTCAGTGTTGAAGACTTTCGGCCTTAGTCCCTGTAGCTGCTGGCTTTCCCCACTGAATGCCACCTGGGATGGTGAAGCAAGAGGACGATGCACAACCTGTGTGTGAGGGCGCCTGTGGCCTCCTCCCTGATCAGCCAGTGCTGGAGGTCCTGTCCAGCATCCTCACTGCCTTCCAGGTGGGAGCTGTCCAGAGTGCTGAAACCGGAAGCCCCGCCTTTCCTGAGGAATCTGCTTCTCTCCCTGGCCACCCCACCTCCTTCCCTAGACTCACCCCAACCAGAGGCCTGGACATCTCTCAGCCATGGCCCTACAGGCGGTCATTCCAGGGCCATTGCCAGTCTGCACGTGGCCAGTACGCTACCTGCCGACCAGGGGCCTCTGACGCCCAGGGGCCATTGTGGGAACCCCGTACCTTTTTCAGAAAGCCAAGTAGTGAGGCTCTGGCGGCGCGGTGGGGGTGCGGATGAGGCCGTGTTTTCTTCTGGGCAAGGAATTTCCTCCTATATTTGACCCTCAGAGGCCTGTTTGCCTTGGAGAGGCTAAGTCCATCGTTTGAAGTCTGCCATTCACTGACGTAAGATAATCAGTCACTCTCCCACCAGAGTTCACTGAGGCCCTCCCAGGCCTGGCCCAGCTGCACGTGCTGGAGACACAGCCCCCTGTGTTTATTGGCCATGAACATGGAGCTGGAAACCCTTTCTTTTAAAAAATAGATTTTTATTGATTTCAGAGATGAAGGGAGAGGGAGAGGGAGAGAGAGATAGAAACATCAATGATGAGAGAGAATCTCTGAGGATGTTGAGCGCAGGTAGGGTGCTGAGCTGCTGGGAGGGTGCTGAGCGGCTGGGAGGATGCTGAGCGGCTGGGAGGGTGCTGAGCTCTCCGGATTTCCTCTGGCTTCGGTGTTTGAGCTGTGTTTCCTCAAGCTTCTTCGCCACCAGGTAACTAAAGCCCTTTCAGCACATGCATCCCCTGCAACGGACGGGGTGCCTTTGCTCATGCATCCACGCAGGGGGCGTATGTGTCTGGCTGCCACGAGGGAGGAACTGAGGGTTCCTCCCAGGTACAAGCCCAGCTCTGTCTGTACCAGCTCCATCCATTCCCATTTTGCGATTCACTGCTGAGCCCGGAGGAATTCTGGCCTCCACGCCTGGGAAAAGGCACAACCCAGGTCTGGGAAAGCCACCGTGGGCTCCCATCTGCCTTCACAGGAGGAAGCAGCTCCTGCGGGGGGGTCATGTCAGGTGCCAGGGGCTCCTTCTCCACCCCCCGGGACCCCACCAGCTACCCCGCGAACGTGCGGTGCGTCTGGGAGATCCACGTGGCTGAGGGGTTCCTCGTGTTCCTGACCATCCGGAGCCTGTGGTAAGAGCTCCGAGTCCTCCACCTCCAGGCGGTTAGAGCGACCCTGTCTCCCCCTTCTCGGGGAACCCGGGGCCTCCGGGAGGCAGAGAAGGAGGTGGTGTGAGAATGGGAGCCAGAGAGTGGGGGGCTGGGGGCTGAAGTAGAGCGAGCAGGACATAATAAGAGGCTGACTGGCCTGGGGTCCCCCTGGAAAGGGCAGGAGTGCAGGTTCCAGCGATACTTAGGGGTGATGTCCCCCAGTGGTGGGGCTGGAAGGAGGTGGTCGGGATGATGGCAGTTTCTGGCTGGATACACGGGCAATCCCGACTTTACTTGAGACACATCTGCAGGTTCCAAGGGCTAACTCCATGTTACCTCCCCAGGTTGGAGGACACCTTCGGGTGCCCCGACTTCATCGAGGTGTTCGACGGCCGGCAGAGGGCCTCGCTGTCCAAGGGCAGGTTCTGTGCCGGGGAAGTCCTCACCTTCCTCGCCTCCTCCAATGTCGTGACCCTCGTGTTCAGGAGCGACGCGGCCAACACCAGCGCGGGGTTCCACTCCCTGTACCGCGCCTTTCCGCCGGATGAGAGCGAGGACAGCAAGAGCGGTAGGTGTCCCGGCAGGGACCTGAGGGGCACCCTCCCGGTGCGTCCTCTCCCGCTGAGGGAAGAGCCGCTCCCCAGATCTGGCCTGCGGGGCCCACCCTCAGTGCTGACAGCTGAGTGGCATCCGTGTGCCCCCTGCAGCCCCGGCCTGCCCTGGCCCTGCCCTGCCGCTCCTGTCTTTTCCTCCCGGATGAGAAATCGGAGTCAGTTCCTGCTGTGCTTTGGCCGTGTGAGCCCAGGAAGGCCCCAGGCTGCACGCACAGCCTCACTCTCCCCGGAGTTGGGGGCAGGGCAGGTCCTGCTGCAGCCACACCAGGCCCTACAGTCGGGCCACCACCTGGGGCGGCTGATTCCACACAGACGCCAGGGCGGCTCCCAGCGGGACAGGGGCCCGTCAGAGGCCTCGGGGAGGTTCGCACAGGGGGCCGTGCGATGTTTTCTCCGATCGGGATGCTTCTGAGAATTTTAAGGGGACGCTCGCCCGGCCACGTGCTCGGTGGTTGAGCAGTGACCTATGACCCCGGGTTGCCGGAATAGTCCTGCTGTATGACTGTTGTCGATCCCGTAACACCTGTTAGTTATTGTTAGAGTCCCTTTACTTTCTTTCTTTTTTTTTTTATTTTTATTTATCCTCCCCCGAGGATATTTTTCCATTGATTTTTAGAGAGAGTGGAAGGGAGAGGGAGGGACAGAGAGAAACATCGATGTGAGAGAAACACAGCCATTGGTTGCCTCCTGCACACACCCCAATCAGGGCCAGGGAGGAGCCTGTAACCGAGGTACCTGCCCTTGACCGGAATGGAACCCAGGGCCCTTCGGTCCGCAGGCCGACGCTCTATCCACTGAGCCACACCGGCCAGGGCCAGGTGCCTGCCTTCATGCATCCGCCCGTCTCCCTTCTGTCTTTGCACAGGTGTGGATGGCAACCCCACAGCAGGCCCCACAGGTACCGCCCTCCATGCACTGCAACCCGCCCCAGGCCCCTGACCTTCGTGAATTCTGGCTGCTCCTTGATCCTGAAATTGGGGCTGAGTGACTTCAATTCTCTCTCTCTCTCTCTCTCTCTCTCTCTGTTGTTCCTTAACAAGAGCAACGCGCTCCTTAGCAGTGACCAGAGGGTGGGGTGGGAGCCACGAGGGGAGGGAGAGAGGCAGGCGGGAGGGAGAGTGCAGGTTCACCGGAACGCAGTTCCGGGCCAGTGGGGTCCCGCGTGGGTGTCAGCTGCGGGGGTCCGCGTGCCCGTGCGTGACGGTCCTGCTCTGGACACTGCGGAGCGGGAACAGAAACCCGGGCCAGCCCTCCACGCGCTGCACCCGGCCGCCCCCGCTGCACGTGGCTGTGACTGTCCGGACTCTTAAAGAGCCAGAGTCCCTCTCCGTCCACTCGGCACCGAGAAGGCACAGCCGAGGGTCGATAGTTCTGTGTGTTGTGAGGGAATGTTCTGGAGCCGAGTCCTCGCTCATGGTTTTTTCTCTGTATTTTCAGACTTGACTGCTGATAGCCCCCCTACAGGTACCTCCACTTTCTTTCTTTACTATATATATTTTTTTTAATTTTTTTTTTTTTTCAGAGAGGAAAGGAGAGGGAGAGAGAGAAACATCCATGATGAGAGGGAATCACGGATCAGCTGCCTCCTGCACGCCCCTACTAGGGATTGAGCTGCAACCCGGGCCTGGGCCCTGACCAGGAATTGAAACATGACCTCCTGGTTCCGAGGTCGGCACTCAACCCCTGAGCCACGCCGGCCGGCATCCAGCTGGGATTCGTATGTGATACGGGGGGGTTTCCTGCCACAGGCTGGGTCCCAGCTGGGCGCGCTGAGAAAGGATGCTGCGGCTTAGGTGTTCTTGCATCCTCGTTGTGAAAACGCATGCTGAGCCCTGGCCGGGGTGGCTCAGTGGATAGAGCGTCGGCCTGGGGACTGGGGGTCCTGGGTTTGATTCCTGGTCAGAGCACACACATGGGCTGCGGGCTCCGTCCCGGCCCCCAGGGCCACGTGTGGAGGCAACCCATCGACCTGTCTCTCTCACAGGGACGTTTCTCCCTTCCATTCTCTCTAAAAATCAAGGGGAAAATGCCCTCGGGTGAGGATTAACAACAACAAAAACGCAGGCTGAGCCCCGGGTGTGTTTGGGGCCTGGAGCCCTTTCGGCCGGAGTCACGCCCTTTCCCCCCCCCCCCCCCCCCCCCGGGGAGGGCCCAGCCGCCCAGCGGGGCACGGAGTGTCTTGCCCGACAAAGACCAGCCCCGGGAACGCAGAGGGGCCTCCAAGCCACCGCCCGGGCTCCCGGCCACGTCAGCCCTGGACCAAGCCTTGACTCCTGCCCTTGCTCCGGCCCTCTCCACCCCCTAAGCACACAGGCCGGGGCCAGCCCCCCGATGGGGTTTCTTCACTGTCTCTTGCAGATGAAAATTTCCCCTGTGGCGGATTGCTCACCAATGCTTCCGGCTCCTTCTCCAGCCCTTGGTACCCCAACGCGTACCCCCAAAACGTGGTGTGCATCTGGGACATACAAGTGGAAGTCGGGGCTCGTGTCAAACTTACATTTGACATTGTGGAGTGAGTAAATGCGTCCTGTTCTTCTCTCGTGGGGTGTGCGGGCCCCCCCACCTACCATCCTCCCCCCACAAACAACAACTTCCATATTTAATTCTCAAAGGCGAGGGGAGACTTGGAGGCCCATTTAGTGATTGTGGTCAAAACTTGGACATGCAGCCGGGCTGGCGTGGCTCAGGGGCTGAGCGTTGATCTGTGATCCAGGAGGTGACGGTTCGATTCCCCGTCAGGGCACAGGCCCGGGTTGAGGGCTCGATCCCCAGTGTGGGGCGTGCAGGACGCAGCCGATCAGTGATGCTCTCTCATCACGGATGTTTCTCTCTCTCCCTCTCCCTTCCTCTCTGACATCAATAAAAATATATATTTTTAAATACTAGATTACACTCCTTATATGTGCAACAGACATTCAGAAAATACAATGGAAAGAAAATGTTAAAAATTAAAACATGCTTGCCCTGGCCGGTTGGCTCAGTAGATAGAGGGTCGGCCCATGGACTGAAGGGTCCTGGGTTCGATTCCCAGTCAAGGGCATGGACCTTGATTGCAGGCTCCATCCCAGGCCGAATTTGGGGGGGGGTGTGGGGGAGGCAACCAATGTTTCTCCCCCCACCCCTCCCTTCCACTCTCTAAAATTCAATGGGAAAATACCCTCGGGTGAGGTTTCACAAAACAAAACAAAAAAATTAAAGCATTTTCAGAACAGAGAGAGACATACTGCCCATGTCGGCGGGGTCTTTCCCTGCCGTGTAGAGAGATGTAGGGTTCAGGCAGCGTTTCCGGAACCTTCCCTGAGCCGCCGGGCAGCGCCTGCTGCAGGCGAGCCCCGGGTCGAGGTGAAGGGCGCCCTTGCTTCACAGGCTGGAGGACGTGGACGGCTGCCTGTTCGACTTCCTCGAGGTCTTCGACGGCCCGCTGAGCGAGGGCCTCTCGCTGGGCAGGCTCTGCTCCGGCTCAGCCGCGACCTTCATCTCCTCCTCCCGCCACCTGACCGTGACCCTGCACAGCGACGCCATCGGCACCGGCACCGGCGCCGGCTTCACTGCCACCTACACGTCCCTCCTGCAGGAGGTCGACTACGGTGGGTCCTTCGGGCCGCTCCGCGGGGTCCCGGTGGCGAGGGGGGACCCGATTCCGCGCCCGGAGACTGGGATAGGAAGGGGTTGGTTCCCTCGCTCCTTAGCTCACCCCCGGGATGGGCCGGAGAAAGTGGGGGGACCCCAGCCTGACCAGCTGACCTCCCCGGTGTCCTGGTATCAGAGGCGTCGGCGCCGAGAGGGAGCACCTGCTGCTGGCGCGGGGCCTGGGCCACCCCCAAGGCCGGACCGGCAGGGACAGCCGTGCTCGGTCCTCGGGGGTCCCACGGCACACGGCCCGGCCCTCGCGGGCCTCTGTCAGCAGGCAATCCCGTCTGCGGAAAAGGCTTTGAAAAATCACCCTGAGCCCGGCCGGCGTGGCTCAGGGGTTCAGCGTTGACCTATGAACCAGGAGGTCAGGCTTCAACCCCCAGTCGGGGGCGTGCAGGAGGCAGCCGATCCATGACGGCTCTTTGTCATTGATGTTTCTCTCCCTCTATCTCTCTCCCTTCCTCCCTCTATAAGAACCAATTTTTTAAATCAATTTTAAAAAACATTTTTAAAAATATCACGCTGACCCGAGCGCTGGCCCCTGAGCACCTTGCAGCGGCCCCGCCCCACGTGAGCGCGGGGCCCGGAGGCCGAGGGCTCAGAGGAAAGGCCGGCCTCCCCGGAGGCCGGGGCGGGGGCAGCGCCCGCAGTGACCGTGTCCGTTCCCAGACGCGGCCGCCAGGCTGACCGACGGCAGCCACCCGTGCGAGGGCCGCGTGGAGCTGCACCTCCGCGGCCGCTGGGGCACCGTGTGCGACGACGGCTGGGACCTGCGCGACGCCCAGGTGGTGTGCCAGCAGGTGGGCTGCGGCCCGGCCCTGGCGGCCCCCGGGAGCGCGCACTTCGGCCCGGGCCGGGGCCCCATCGCCCTGGACGACGTGGAGTGCGAGGGCACGGAGAGCGGGCTGGGCCACTGCCTGCACCGCGGCTGGCTCTCCCACAACTGCGGCCACCACCAGGACGCCGGCGTCACCTGCGCGGGTGAGCCGGGCTCAGGACGGGGCACATGGCCTTCCCCCGACAGTCCCTCGGCCACTGTTTCCCAAGCCTCAGCCCACAGGTGTCCCCGCTCGGCCCCACCCCGTACCCACCACCTCCCACCCCGTACCCACCGCCTCCCACCCCATACCCACCGCCTCCCACCCCGTACCCATCACCTCCCACCCCGTACCCACCGCCTCCCACACCACACACCCACCGCCTCCCACCCCGTACCCACCGCCTCCCACACCCCACGCCCGCCTCCCACCCCGTACCCACCGCCTCCCACACCACACACCCGCCTCCCACCCCGTACCCACCGCCTCCCACACCCCACGCCTGCCTCCCACACTCTAAAGTGATCTGGTTTCGGTGGTGGTGGTGGTGGTGGTAATCCTCACCTGGGAATATTTTCCCATTGATTTTTTAGAGAGAGTGGGAAGGATGGGGAGAAACACAGAGAGAGAAACATCGATGTGAGAGAGACATCATTTGGTTGCCTTCTGCATGCGCCCGGACAAGGCCCAGAGTTCGAACCCGCAACCCTTCAGGCTGCAGGCCGATGCTCTAACCACTGAACACCAGCAGGGGCTGACGTGTGTGTTTTTAGGGATATCCGTCCACCACCGTGCTGATTTTCTTGAGCTTGTGTCACTCGGCCGTGGGCACACCCTCCGGGTGAGGGAGGGCAGTCCCCCAGAGAAGGGACTTGGGAGGGACGCCATTGGAACCCAGAAGCTGTAGGTGACGCACGGGGCCGCGCACGCTGACGGCGCCTCGGGTGTGACTTGCTTCTCCCGCTCTTCTCCCGTCCTCAGCGCCCCCTCCAGAGCCGACAGAGGAGCCCCCGGTGATAGGTGAGCTCTCCTCCGCGCCACGGCCCTCCCTTAGGAGAGTCTCGGCGTTTCTGTGAGACAAAGTGTGACGTGTATTTTACCACCATTAACCTTTTTCTAAAAGTAAACAGGAAATTATGGAATCTTCCCAAATGTTATTAAGAAGGTGGGCCCGGCCAGCGTGGCTCAGGGGTTGAGCATTGACCTAGGAACCAGGGGGTCACGGTTCGATTCCCGGTCAGGGCACGTGCCCAGGTTGTGGGCTCATCCCCAGTGGAGGGCGTGCAGGAGGCAGCCGATCCGTGATGCTCTCTCATCATAGGTGTTTCTGTCTCTCTCCCTCTCCCTTCTCTCTGACATCAGTAAAAAAATAAATCTAAAGGCAAACTCAGGCATGGGGTTTCGATGGCATTTGAGAAGCGCCAGGAAAACGAAATTGATCCTCTCTCATCATTGATGTCTCGCTCTCTCCCTCTCCCTTCCTCTCTGACGTCAATAACGATATATTTAAAAAAGAAACAAACTTGGGGACCGGGGCGCCGTGCCTCTGCCGGGAAGGTTCGGGGTTCCGGGAGCGGCTTTTCTGGGTGTGAGTCCATCACCTTCTGTGGAGGTTCTCCGCGGAGAGAGAGCCCCCTGAGCCTCGCCGCGGCCACTTCCTTGCCTCTGGAAGCAGGTACACCACCTTCAGAAAAGCTGGATGGACCCGGGGCAGCCTGGTTCTCAACAACCTGTTGTTGCTAAGCAACGTGTGCAGCTGACATCTGCGGCTCCCACCCCCTACCAGGTCCCTCCCCAGCCCAGGGCCGCCTCCCACCCCCCAACCCCCACCCCCGCCTCGAGGGCCCGTGGAGAAGAGGTTCCGATGGGTGAGATGCAGACAAGGGGGGCGAGGATGTTTCTATCACACTTTATGGTCCCTGAGGGCTTCTTTGTTTAAATATCTTTTTTTTTTTTTATTATTGATTTCAGAGAAGAAGGGGAGAGAGAGATACGAACATCAGTGAGGAGAGAGAAGCACCGATCCGCTGCCTCCTGCACGCCCCCCACTGGGGATCGAGCCCGCAACCCCTGTGCCCCCTTATCTCCATGTCAGACTCATCCACGGACCCTTTCTTATTTTTAGTTTCGCATTCGGAAGTCACCTTTCTCTAATTGTGGTGCCTCTGAGGAATAGATGTTTTAAATAAAGAGGGGTCTTCTACATTTCCTGTTGGTGGGTGGGATTTTTGTTTGGATTGTATCTGATTTTCGTTTCTGTGCTGTTTGACACTTTCAGCATCAGCCTCAGGAATAACCACCCCGCCTGGTAATTTTATTTTCTTTCTTGCCTTTTTTAAAAAAAAAAAAACACACACATTTTTATTGATTTCAGAGAGGAAGGGCGAGAGAGAGAGAGAGAGAGAGAGAGAGAGAGAGAGAGAGATTAATGATGAGAGAGAATCCTGGACCAGCTGCCTCCTGCACGCCCCCTACTGGGGGTGAAGCCCACAACCCGGGCCTGTGCCCTGACCAGGAATCAAACCATGACCTCCTGGTCCATAGGTCAACGCTCAACCCCTGAGCCGCGCCGGCCGGCATTAGTGACTATTTGACCACAAAGTCACCGTCAGAGAGAAGGACGAGGAGTGTCCTTTCCCTCACGCGTAGTCTCTCCTCCCTTTGTCCCCACAGGCGCCCCGTCGCCCCCCGCGGACGTGGACGGCCCCTCCGGTAAGGTGTCCTGCTGTCACTTTTCTTAAGTTAAACACGATCCACCCTCCCTCTTTCTGTTTGGCAAATGGGTATATGTACCAAGTATTTTTAGAGAGAACATTTATTGGGTAAACACGGAGGTAGAAGTGATTCCGAGGAGAAATGGGCTTAGCAAACAAGTTACGGAGGCAAAGGAGGGGACCTCGGAGTTTGGGGGACGAGGAAGCTGTGGGTAAGGTGCCTGGGGGGGAGCGGGGGGAGGGGAGAGGCGTGGCCCTGCTCCGGGCGGGAGGGCACTGGGTCCCGGTCCTGAGGGCTTTAAGGGGGGGAGGGTAGGGAGGCCCCAGGGGAAGATCTCAATGGAACATTCCACAGCTTTCCAGGTGTGGCCTCTCAGGGTCCGGGTCCCCCTGATTGATTGGTGGCCGGGCAGGGGTCATTATTCCATGCAGCTGGCCCTGACCTCCGCCGTGGCTGGTTTTGTGGCCCATCTGGGCCTGGAGCTGAACTACGGAAGGTCCCGCTTCCTCTGAGCCCCAGTGGCCTTGGGGGACGTTCGGGGAGGAACTGGATTACCTGGCGTCGGGGCAGGAACTTGGGGCGGCTTGCTCCCAGCCGGGGATCCTCACAGGGGTCGTGGTTCCTGTGCCAGGATCGCCCCATGGCAGAGCTGACTGGCAGCCACAGCGGAGCATCCGTAAGCGTGGCCACACTGTACAGAGTATTTGCCAACAGTGCAGCCACTGTGAGCGGAGGCCAGCACCTTCCCACAGCCACGCACCTTCCCACGGCCATGCACCCTTCCCCGCACCTTCCCACGGCCACGCACCTTCCCACAGCCACGCACCCTCCCACGGCCAGCACCCTTCCACGCACCTTCCCACGGCCACGCACCTTCCCACGGCCATGCACCCTTCCACTCACCTTCCCACGGCCACGCACCTTCCCACAGCCAGCACCCTTCCACACACCTTCCCACAGCCACGCACCTTCCTACGGCCAGCACCCTTCCACACACCTTCCCACAGTCAGCACCCTTCCCACGGCCAGCACCCTTCCACGCACCTTCCCACGGCCACGCACCTTCCCACGGCCAGCAGTCTCTGCTCGCCCGGTCACCCTCACGGTCACGGTCACGGTCACGCAGCCTTAAGCAGCTGTGCCAGGGCGGCGGCGGCGGGAGGGCTGGGCCCACACCCACCTCGGCGGTGGTGCCTGACTGCGGCCACCCCAAGGCGCACTGGACTCTGGTGCCTGGAGGAGGGGGGCGGCCAGCTTCTGCCCGTCACTCCCCGGTTCTGCCAGCTGCGGGCATTTGAGTTTGGCTCTTTGTTTGCAGAGACAACACCCGCCTCCGGCGAGGAGCCCCTGCCCCCAGGTACGCGGCCCCTCTGCTCCCTGCGCCTCCAGGGGCTGGGGGGGGGGCGCTTCTGAGAACCCCAGCCCAGCAAGCTCCCAACAGAGCCAACACCCCCCTTTCCCGGGCGGAGCAGGGGGCCGGGCAGGTTCCAGGGTGACCGCCCACCAGGGTGACCGTTGTGAACAGGCGGCTGGGGGACGGGACTCGCATGGACCCGGCGGGCGTGGGCCCGGGGGAGGCTGAGCGGTGACCGCCCAGCGAGGCTCCTTGCCCCGGGGTGGCCGGGCACTTGGGGCCTCAGGTGGCCCCGGGTTCCGCATTGCTCGCCGGCTGCCGGGGGGGGGGGGGGGCGGGGGGGGGCGTCCACTGAGGGTTTGCTTTTTGTGAAAGAGCCCGGGGGGGGGGGGGGGGGGCCCGCATCACCGGCTGGGAACGGGAGTTCCCATTGTAACCGGCGAGGGCCCGGCGCCCTGCCCGCGGCTGACCGGCCCCCTCGCCCGCAGACCGGGCCCTGCGCCTGGCGGGCGGGCGCAGCCGCTGCGAGGGCCGCGTGGAGGTCTGGCACCGGGGCGCGTGGGGCACCGTGTGCGACGACGGCTGGAGCCTCCGCAACGCCCGCGTCGTGTGCCGCCTCCTGGGCTGCGGCCGCGCGCTCAGCGCCCCCGGACGCGCCCGCTTCGGCCCGGGCGCGGGGCCCATCCTGCTGGACCAGGTGCGCTGCGCGGGCGCCGAGGACGCGCTGGGGAGCTGCGCGCACGCCGGCTGGGCCCGCACCACTGCCGGCACCGCGAGGACGCGGGCGTGGTCTGCGCAGGTACCGCGCGGCCCGCCCCCCTCTCCGCCCCCCTCTCCCCTCCCCAGGCTCGGCCCCCCTCCCCTCTCCAAGCGCCCCAACCTCAGGACGCACCGCCCAGGGGCTAGCGGGCTGCCCGCGCCAGATTCTAGGAGAGGAGGCCACAGCTGGTAAATGCCTTCACCTACAGCTCAGGGCTCTTTGAAAATATGTTGTTATTCATTCCAGAGAGGGCGGCGGGGGGGAACGTCCATGACGGCAGGGAATCACGGATGGGCTGCCTCCTGCACGCCCCCCACTGGGGATGGAGCCACAACCGAACCTTGACCTCCTGGTTCACAGGTCGATGCTCAGGGCCTGCGCCCCGCTGCGGGTGGCCTTGGGGTCCATCACCCACTTCTGTCCAAGTGCAATGCAGAGCAGCGTTTGTTCCGAGACAGAGCTACGAGCCCATGGGCCGGAGGGGGAAGGGGCGCCATAATAAATGATGAAGGCCTGGCCGGCCGGGGGCGGACGACAGTTTATCCAAGTGCCTCTCCTGACCTCAAGGGGGTCCAGGGCGCAGCCCGGCTGCCCTTCGTCCCGGGCCCGCCCTCTGAAGCCGGGCCCACAGTGTCCCCAGTTCCTCTCGAGTCCTCGTCCTCCTGTGCCTTTCCCGAAATGTTCTGTTTCCCCCCAACATCCGCCGTGGGTCCTGACCCCCCTCTGTGGAGCCGCCTCCTGTGTTTGCCCGGGGTTTGCCCGCGTGAGTCCCGGGTCCCGGGTCCCGGGTTCCAAGGTTCGGTGCACGAGCCTGAGTTCACCGTGTGGGTCCCATTCCGGTGTTTCCCAGGGAAACAGGCGGAGAAAGTGCCGCCATTGCCTTCGCCTTGGCGTGGGCCAGTGATGGCGAACCCGTGACACGCGTGTCAGCACGGACACGCGTAGCCATTTCTGATGACACGTGGCTGCTGAGGCGGCCGCATGCCGAGGATGAAACATTTGCGAAATAATGTTTTTTCCTCAAAGTGACACACTACCCGAGTGATGCTCGGTTTTTTGGCGAAGTCTGACACACCGAGCTCAAAAGGGTGCCCATCGCTGGCGTAGGTGTTGCTCTGGTTTTGCATAGAAACGGGGCCCAGCCGAAACCGGTTTGGCTCAGTGGATGGAGCGTCGGCCTGCGGACTCAAGGGTCCCGGGTTCGATTCCGGTCAAGGGCATGTACCTTGGTTGCGGGCACATCCCCAGTGGGGGGTGTGCAGGAGGCAGCTAATCGATGTTTCTCTCTCATCAATGTTTCTGACTCTCTATCCCTCTCCCTTCCTCTCTGTAAAAAATCAATAAAATATATTTAAAAAAAAAAAAAAAAACAGGCCCAAATAAAACAGCTGCCAGAGCCCTGGCCTTGGCGGCCTGGGCCGAGGGCTCCATCTTCAGATCCTTCCTCACCTGTTTCGTGTGTCTCTCTCGGCCCCAGCTACCCCCTTCCCCCTAACTCCCCCCCCCGCCCCCCCCGCCGGGGCCACTGTAAATGACCCTCCCTTTTCCACTCTTGGATTTACCCCGAGAGGTTGCCTTCTCATCAGGACTGGGGGCTGGGGCCAAGGGTGTCCAAGGAGGTTGAGGGAGTCTGGCCACACTCCTGCCCGGCCCTGGCCCCAGGCACTGGCCCCCACTTCCTGCTCCCCGCCTGAGTACGGGGGCGGGGGGGGGGTAGAGAAAGGGACGCCCAGCGTTCAGATGGGACTGTTTCTCAGCGGCAAATCCCCGCGTTTGCTAAGCTCTTGCTCCAACAAACCCTCGTGTCGCCGGCACGTGTCCTCGACAGTGCTCCTCGAGAGCGGGCACCCTCCCCTCGGCTCCCCTCCCTGGGCATCGCCCGGAGCGCCCATGCCCTTGGACCTGCCCTAGCGGCTAAGTCCAGCGCCCGTTCCCGCATCTCACT
Organism: Eptesicus fuscus; assembly: GCF_027574615.1. Classification (NCBI taxonomy): domain Eukaryota; kingdom Metazoa; phylum Chordata; class Mammalia; order Chiroptera; family Vespertilionidae; genus Eptesicus; species Eptesicus fuscus. The sequence continues at coordinate 60,680,217 of NC_072489.1, read as the reverse complement.
GCTGCCTCGCCATCGCCCTCTGGAGTTTCTGCGCAGCTGACCTGCCTCTCCTCGTTCTCCCTCCAGGTGGAGTCCCCGCTGCTGCGCCCAGGGACCACGGTAACTTCCCTGCTCTCCCGGGTCCGAGGCTGGGGGTGCGGGGGTGCAGCCTCTGGGTCTCACTGAGGCCTCACGTGTCCCTCCACTCGCTGGGCGTCGGAGGCCGGGGAGGAAGCCCTTGGCACCTGCCCACCCTCGGGGGCCGCTCTCTCCAGCCGACAGAGGCTCGCTCAGGCTCACGTGTGTCATGGGGAACGAGCTGTCCCCCAGCTCCTTACGAGGCCCTGACTCCCGCCCACGGGGCGCGTGCTGTGGGCTGGCTTCCCCATGATGTGACTTGGAAAGGGGGGAGATAGATAAAGTCCGTGAAAGTCAAGTCAAAAGTGGGGGGTGATGAGAGCTGAGCCAGCCCAGGGCACGGTGGGTACTTTGCCTACAGCCCTGGCCTCGCCGCCCAAGGGACCGGGTTCCCTGTGTGAGCTCCCCGCGCCCCCGCCCCCCCCCCCCCCCCGTTCCCCCGCAGCCCAGCTGTCCTGCTGGCCTCACCTCTTCCGGGTCACCGTGGACCGCGGCTACCTCCGGAGGCTGGGCTACTCCTCCTGGAACGTCTACCTGAACGACGAGCTGTGTCGCCCCCAAGTCGAGGGGCGCTTCCTCATCTTCAGCATCCCCTACGGCCACTGCGGCACCTTGCGGCAGGTGAGCCTCTGCTGGAGGCCGCAGAGGGAGGCTGGGGAAAGTTGGCGCCTATTGCACACCTGGTGGGGACAGAGGGAAGGCGCGGGCGTGGCTTTATTCCCGAGTTCGGTGAGACCCGGAATGGCTCCCTCACTTGGCTGAGACTTCCCTTCCCCTGGGGCTGGGGGTCCAGACTGAACTTGGAACAGACAGTATCAGGTGCCGAGCGCTGGTGGGTGGGTGGGTTGATAAATGGGGGGTGGATGGATGGGGGAGTCGGAGGTGGATGGATGGGTGGGTGGGGGGGGGGTGGATGGAGGGTAAGTGGGTGGGTTGATAAATGGGGGGTGGATGGATGGGGGAGTCGGGGGTGGATGGATGGGTTGATGGATGGGTGGGTGGGTGGGGGGTGGATGGAGGGTGGGTGGGTGGGGAGATGGATGGGGGAGTCAGGGGGTGAATGGATGGGTGGGTGGGTGGTTGGGTGGGTGGATGGGGGGTGGATGGAGGGTGGGGGTGGGGATATGGATGGGGGGTGAATGGGGGGTGGATGGATGGGGGAGTCGGGGGGTGAATGGATGGGTGGGTGGGTGGATGGGGGGTGAGTGGGGGGTGGATGGATGGATGGGAGCTATTCCTTTAGCTCCAAAGCCAAAGTATTTTTACAACATGCTTCTTTTTTCAGTACTAGAGGCTGGGTGCACAAATTCATGCACGGGTGGGGTCCCTCGGCCTGGCCGGCGATCGCTGTCTCACCCAGTCCCAATCAGGGCCCATCGGGGCCGGCCGGCGGCGGGGAGGAAACGTGGGGGGTTGGCCGGCCGCGGGAGGTTGGATGTGGGAGCACACGGATCACCAGGGGAAGCTCCTGCATTGAGCATCTGCCTTCTGGTGGTCAGTGCACGTCACAGCTACCGGCCGGTCATCCGGTCATTTCCATCATTCAGTCGTAACAGTCACTTAGGCCTTTATGTGTATACAGATTAGTGCACACCTGCCCCATGCAAGCTATGGTGCTGGGCTCGGGGAGGCCCGGGGACCTGCCTGTCTGTCTGTCTGTCTGTCTGCTGTGTTTCTAACCCAGTAGCTGGCTCTGTTTTCCATTCTAGACAGTAACTACCTTGGACATGTACGTACAATGAAATGCATGTGTTTACTTCATTGTCCTTATCACCTGCTTATGTCACAAAACACTCACTGACATGAAGGAGACAAGACCCGAGACACAGCGTGTATAATCCCAGCCACGTTTCTCACACACGTCACGTGACGTGTCCCAAGCGAGATACCCAGGCTGGGCCTCCTCCTTCTCGCCCGCCCCCCCCCCCCCCCCCCAGGAACACCAAGGCTCCCTCAGCTTCTCCAACTCCATCCGTGGCCACCTCACCGTGCGGCACCGGGTGTCCGAGCTGAAGTTCACCTGCTCCGTGAGCGGCCTGTCGGCCGGTGAACGTGTTCCTGGGGCTGACGGCCCGAGGCGGGGCGCCGCCTACAAGGTGTCCGTAGCCTTCCTCCAGCTGCCCGTGGCCCCGCCGGCGGGGAGCGCGAGGCCGGAGGACGCCGGCCCGAGGGAGGAGGTGTTCCTGAAGGCGACACTCCACAGCCCCGACCCCAGCCTGAGGCTCTCCGTGGACACCTGTGTGGCTTCTCCAGACCCCCATGATTTTGCAACTGTCAAGTATGATCTGATCCAGCAAGGGTAAGGAGAGGGGCCTCTGGGGTGGACGGCTCAGTTCCCACGGCTCCTGGGGAGGGGGGCCTTCGGGTCAGAAACAACCCTCTGGGTAATGACTGGCAGCACGAGCTGTTCTGAAATGATAGACCCTTTTTAAAAATATATTTTTATTGATGTCAGAGAGGAAGGGAGAGGGAGAGAGAGAGAAACATCAATGAGAGAGAACCATTGGCCAGCTGCCTCCTGCACGCCCCCTGCTGGGGATGGAGCCCGCAACCCGGGCAAGTGCCCTAACTGGGAATTGAACCGGGACCTCCTGGTTCATAGGTTGATGCTCAACCACTGAGCCACGCCGGCCGGGCTGTAAACATTTTTTCATAGAACAAAGAAAGGGGTGGTGGGAAGAACTCCATTTGAATGCAGAGGTCGGGGTCCCAGCCTGACTGCGGGAGCTGGAATGACTCACCTGTGCTCTCCGTTAACCCTCCTGGTGCGGGCCCTTCCCACCAGGTGCATCTCAGACGACACCTTCGTCAGCCTCCCCTCTCACCAGAGGAACACGGCCCAGTTCAAGTTCAACGCCTTCAGCTTCCTCCCCGACTACGAGGTGGTCTACCTGCAGTGCGAGGTCGCCGTGTGCAAAGCGGGCGACCCCTCCTCCCGCTGCTCCCAGGGCTGTGCCGGGTGGGGCCGGAGCCGGAGGGGTGCGGGCCCTGTGGTGGCCACGGGGGAGCAGGCTGGGCATCTCCAGGTGCTGGGGCCACTGGAGATCCGCAGAGGAACTGATGGGGTCAAGGTCGGGGCGTGATTTCTCCAGCTTCCCCACAAACCTGTGAGCACCGAGCCGCAGCGTGCGTGCCCCCTCAGTAAAGCGATGCGTTTGGTAAATCAGGTGGTTGCGACTTCGAACTCTTTGCTCTCGAGCACTTGATCATTGTCTGAAACTGTTCAGCGCCGGGGCGATGGGTGTGAGCACAGCAGCTGTGGCCCGCGTGTCATCAGCCACCCTCACCTGTGAGCGTGCTCTCCTCGACCGCGCCCGGAGGCCCTGGCCTTGGCACCCAGCGGAAGCGCTTCACAGGCACCTCTAGGCCTGGCACGCAGTGGGCACGGGGGAGCTTCTCCTGGCCCTGACTGGGCATTGGGCCTGTGCCCTGTGCCATGTTCAGATCATGGAGGGGGTAACATCATAGACCCTAAAGCCTTCACTGCCCTTCTCTAAACACTAGAGCCTGTGGGGGTCCTAAGAATCAAGTTGGGGGACGGGAATGGCACCTGGGCCAACTTGGGGTCCAGCTGGGTCACTTGGATGCTGCCAGGGTGCTGACCATGAGGGAGAGGAGGGGTGACACAGGATGGGGGGAGGCAGGGTGGAGAAGAAAGTACAGGTTCAGCGTCCACGAATTTCTAGCTGGCCATGTTCAGAGAGCCTGAAGCAGGTGAATTCAAGTCCCTGGCCCTGTGTTTGGCAGATGAGAGAAAGGAATCCTGGTCTCCAAGGTGAGACTGGTGCTGTAGTGGGAGGTGTAGCACCTGTGACATCGGAAAGTCGTGCTTAAGAGGAGCGTGGGGCTGCCCTCTTCCATTCATTCATCAATCCATCCATCCATCCATCCATCCATCCATCCATCCATTCGTTCATCCATCCATCCATCCATCCATCCATCCATCCATCCATCCATCCATCCATCCATCCATCCATCCATCCACCCATCCATCCATCCATCCACCCATGCATCCATCCATCCATCCATCCATCCATCCATCCATCCATCCATCCATCCATCCATCCACCCATCCATCCACCCATCCATCCATCCTTCCATCCATGCATCCATCCATCCATCCATCCATCCATCCATCCATTCGTTCATCCATCCATCCATCCATCCATCCATCCATCCATCCATCCGTTCATCCATCCATCCATCCATCCATCCATCCATCCATCCACCCATGCTTCTATCCATCCATCCATCCATCCATCCACCCATTCTACTCTCACTCTCCTTACAGGCTAGTTGCCAAGTTGCAAAGTGGGTAATACGCAATTTTAAGAACATTTGCAACTAACATCAACAAGCATCCCTGAGGCGGAGAGGGTTGTTTCAATACTGCATTTATTCAAAAGCACATAAATACGTTACACAGTACATAATATACAGACTACAAACTTGACTTGAATAACAAAACATTCTACTAAGAAAGAAAGATTGCTCCCGAAGGATCCGTGCCCACCCGAGTCAGAGGCCCTCGTTCACGTCACAGAAGCATGGCGGCAGGGAGTCGAAGTCGGTAAACAAGGGGCACTCCTCGCAGAACTGGAGGTTGGGGTAGCAGCCGGCGGTGATGGACGGGGCCGCGGTGATCTTGTCCTGAGTGACCATGGATGGATGATTTTTTAAGGCCAAACAAAAAGGCGGTTTTGAAGTCCTTAAGGAAAGACAGACACAGGAGGGGTTAGAAACCTCTCGGCCCGTCCGTGGCCACGTCGGAACGGAGGTCTGGGGGGCCCAGCTGCGAGGAAAGCTCTGCCCTGGCCCAGGCTCCCGTGCCACGTGCTCTCCAAGACGCCAGCAACGCCAGCTCAGATCCAGCACGGGGAGCGGGGCTGCCCGTGCGGTGCCCCGGGCGCTAACACCCCAAGTGCGGAGCCCGGGTGGGACAGGCGCCCGTCAGCTGCCGGGTTCTGGAATTGACCGAGTGCACGGCCTCCCTCCCTAGAACGGAGCGCCCCGGCTTCGGACAGCGAACCTCCCACATTTGAAGGGTCCTCTCCCCACAACTGAATGACCTGTCTGAGCTCCCCTCCCTCTTCTGTCCCCTGGATCTTCGACAGCTCCGCTCCCCACTCCTCCAGGCACCTCCCTGTCCCAAGGCCACGGCAATGGAGGAGGGAACCCCGGGAGCTCTGGGCTCGGGCAGGGGAGACCAACCGAGCCCGGCCTCTGGGGGAACTGAGGCAGAGGCGCGCGCCTGCCCCGCGGTCGTCCATCTGCAGCGCCCGGGACACAGGCAGGGCCGGCCAGTGAGTCCCCGCGGAGGGGCAGCTCCCCGAGGCCCCGGGCAGCAGACACCGCTGACCCTAGCCGCCGCCGGGAACCTCCCTGTGAGCTCGCAGCCCGGCCCCGCGGGGAAGCGGCCAGGATTCCGTGCTCACCTGCCTCTGCCTTCTCCCAGCTGCCCCGTGCCTGACCCCCAGGGGGCGGCCCAGGGCAGGGCGGCCCGGCTCCGGCTCGGCCCAGGTGCCCGTGCGAGAGAGGGCGGGCACTCTTACCACGTCACTTACTTCAATGCCTTGGCCACTTTGAAGTAGAGACAGCTGGTGACACATATCAGAGCCAGCAGGGCCACCAGGATCCCGGCACCAATGCTCATCATGACGATGGAGTTGATCTGAGAAGTTTTACCTGCAGGAGACGTGCAGGTGGGCAGTGAACAGGGCTCCCCTCCGCACATAGCCGGCAGCAGCCTCTGTGTGCTCCTCCCGGGAAGGAAGAATGAACCCCCAAACCACAGAGCCTTCTGCGGGGAAAACATGGCTGAGTGGGCCCAGGGAGGCCTAGGAGACTCACGTGCAACACCCAGAGAAAAGGAAGGGAGGGAGGAAAAGGAGGGAGGGAGGAAGGGAGGGAGGAAGGAAGGAAAGAAGGAAGGAGGGAAGAGCTTGCCCTCCTCTCGCAGGAGGAACCGAAGCTAACAGAGGAACAAACGTGAGCAGATGCTTTTCTCCCAACACCTGGGCCCCTAAAACACGTCCACAGTCAGTAACGAGCCGCTCACTGTACGTGAGATGTAACCGTCTCCGGTGGGAAGGACTCGGAGAATCACTTTTTCAAACTGTCATGTCCGACAAGACGGAGACCACACACTCCCTTCTGTGATCCGGGTTTTAGGAAAGAGGTTTTCCCTTCTCCCCCCGACACCTGCCTGTCCCTCCCAGGGCCGCCAGCTCGTCCGGGATGAGCGCCGGGCTGCCTCGGGCTCCCCGAGCCCCGGTCCAGGTGAGCGGGAGAGAACAGCCACCCCGCGGAGCATACGTACCGTCCTGGTCGGCCCTGCAGGGCGGGTGCCAACAGAAAAGACAGCACACAGTCAAAACGAACTTCAGGGCCCAGCACATCTTATCAGGAATTCCTCACGCCTTTCCGCCGAGAAAGAAACTCGTGTCCTCGGGGGAGCGGCTAAGGTGTCCGCTTGGAGAGCTCGCGGCCCCACCGGAGCAGCAGAATGGACAGCCGCTGTCCAGATGGCCCTCGATGCTCATTGGGCCGAGGCTGTGTGACCTCAACACTGGGAGGCAGCCTCGCCCGCAGTTCCGAATTCCGCTGAGCTCGGGTGTGTGTGAGCACCCCTGGGGACCTGATCGCCCAACCACCACCGTGGGCCATTCCATCCCCCCTTCCCGGGCTCTGCGTCCCTCGGGGAGCCTCTTAAGGTTTGACTGTTGGTCCAAAGCAAATTTACGTTCAGAATGAAGCACGAGGACAGAACTGTGGAGAGACTAGCAGCTGAAAGCTCAGTGAGGAAGGCGGGCCAGGCTTTGTGTCGGAGCCACACGAGGAAATCAGACATCGTTAGAGCCATTTCCCAGGATTGCACACAGGCTCACTGCTTCAGAGGGACTACTTTATGGTTAAGACAAAAAGATTTCAAAAAGCGAGTGGAGAATATACCTGCTCTAAAGCAGGCTTCTATGATCTCAAGGTCCCCACACCCAGCAGAGTTGGTTTAATTAGATGAGGGAATTACTTTCATTTCAGAGGTCATTCCTTGCTGGTCTGGCCAAACCCTGAGTGAGGCCATGAAAAGCAGAGGAGATATCCACAAAAATAGTGGCGTAAGCCTGGCCGGTGTAGCTCAGTGGTTTGAGCGTCAACCTATGAATCAGGAGGTCACGGTTCGATGCCCGGTCAGGGCACGTGCCCGGGTTGTGGGCTGACAAGCAAGAATGCCAGTTTGATTCCATAGGCAAATCCTCGGTGCCTGCTACGCACTAGGCGTGGCGATTCCCCGGGGCAGGGCCTCGGCGGGGTGCGGCCTGTACCCCTGTGAATGAGGCCCAGGGAGCGCTTCCTCCCCTGGAGTTGCTCACAACGAGCCAGTCGTGCCGCTGCTGTTTCCTCACATAAATCCACACGAGGCTGGCGTCGATGTGTCCCTGGAGGCCGGAGCGCTAGAGCAGGGGTGAGTGAGGGAGAATCAGAGTTCAGGTTTGTCGACCCTTGTGGTTTTCCCCCTAAACTACCTCAGAAATGTGTCCCGGGGGCATCTGGAGAGACCCGTCGGTGTGAGCAGAAGCCAACCTGCGGGGCTGCCGTGTCTGAGGCAGGGCACGGCACTGTCCTTAAGGATGTGGAAGTGACAGCGCGGGAAAGGGAGGAGGAACTGGGGGGTGCTCAGGTTTCCTTCACCTACAGTGGCTGCAGATGGTCCTTCTACAGCACTCAGCTCCCCGACCAATACCTGGCAGAGAACTGTGGGTCTCGGGGCACAGACCCACATGGAGGAAAGGACACGTAAGAACACGGGAGAAGGCTGGCATCTGCAAACCGAGGGGAGGGGCTGAGGAGTCCAATGTGGGTCTCGGGGTAGCCACGGAAGAGGCGTTCCTTTATCTGACAACTGCTTTGTACTTCACATGACAAAGGCGGCCGATTACCAATAAGAAGGTTTGTTATGGGCTGAAATGTGTGGGCCCCCCACCCCCAATTTTATATATGGAAGCCCTAACCCCCCGTATCTCCTGATGTGACTCTATTTAGGGCTGGGCCTTTAAAGGGGTAATCAAGTTAAAATGAGGCCATGAGGGTGGGCCCTACTTCAATATGGCTGATGTCCTAATAGGACATTAGGACAGACACACACGGAGGAGAGGACACATAAGAACACAGGAGAAGGTGAGGCTGGGTCCCGGGCCCGGGTGAGGCCATGCGCCCCTGGATCCGGGTGAGGCCGTGTGCCCCTGGATCCAGGTGAGGCCACACACCCCTGGGTCCGGGTGAGGCCACGTGCCTCTGGGTCCGGGTGAAGCCGGATCCCGGGTCCGGGTGAGGCCGTGTGCCCCTGGATCCGGGTGAGGCTGGGTCCCGGGTCCGGGTGAGGCCACGCGCCCCTGGGTCTGGGTGAAGCTGGATCCCGGGTCCGGGTGAGGCCATGCGCCCCTGGGTCCGGGTGAAGATGGATCCCAGGTCCGGGTGAGGCCGTGTGCCCCTGGATCCGGGTGAGGCTGGGTCCCGGGCTCGGGTGAGGCCACGCGCCCCTGGGTCCGGGTGAGGCCATGCGCCCCAGGTCCGGGTGAGGCCGGGCCCCTGGATCCGGGTGAGGCTGGGTCCTGGGTCCGGGTGAGGACGCGCCCCTGGGTCCGGGTGAAGCTGGATCCCGGGTCCGGGTGAGGCCGTGTGCCCCTGGATCCGGGTGAGGCTGGGTCCTGGGTCCGGGTGAGGCCACGCGCCCCTGGGTCCGGGTGAAGCTGGATCCCGGGTCCGGGTGAGGCCATGTGCCCCTGGATCCGGGTGAGGCTGGGTCCCGGGCCCGGGTGAGGCCACGCGCCCCTGGGTCCAGGTGAGGCCATGCACCCCTGGGTCCAGGTGAAGCTGGATCCCAGGTCCGGGTGAGGCCGTGTGCCCCTGGATCCAGGTGAGGCTGGGTCCCGGGTCCGGGTGAGGCCGCGCGCACCTAGGTCCGGGTGAGGCCACGCACCCCTGGGTCTGGGAGAGGCCACGCACCCCTGGGTCCGGGTGAGGCCACGTGCCCCTGAGTCCGGGTGAAACCGTGCCCCTGGGTCCAGCCGAGACCAAACCAGAGGGAGTTGGACCTGCATTACCACCATTTGTCCACCATCCAGAGCTGAGGGGTCAGTGCCGACATGTACACATAAAGAACTGGTAGACATTGAAATTGGGTCTCAAAAGAACTGTTGGTCCAGAAAGAAACTCACTACAGATGGATTCATTTGCCTGTCAGCATAACTATTATTGCTCGTCTCACATTCAGTTCTTATATCTCTAGTGACACATGATCTCACCCATCTAGGGGAAATGATGAACAACATAGACTGATGAACGAGAACAGAGCCGGAAACAAGGAGGCATCGATCGGACTATCGGGCCTCAGAGGGAGGATAGGAGAGGGTGGGGGGAGGGGGGAGAGATCAACCAAAGGACTTGTGTGCATGCATATGAGCCTAACCAATGGTTAAGTTCAACAGGGGGTTGGGGCATCCGTGGGGAGGGGTGTGGGATGGGAATGGGGGGATGAGGACAAATATGTGACACCTTAATCAATAAAGAAATTTTAAAAAAAGATATTTCAAAGTTAATAAACCTCATTATATTATGGATTTTGAAGTTTAGCTTAAAAAAAAAAAGAACACAGGAGAAGACTGGCATCTACAAACCGAGGGGAGGGGCTGAGGCGTCCAATGCTCCACCCTGACCTTGGACTTGTAGTCCACAGAACTGTGAGCACCAAGTGGCTGCTGCAGTCTTTTGCAGCAAGGATTCAGGATCTGGAGAGGGGCTGAGACATCAACGGATACACTAGACAAGAAATATAAATTTGGAAGGCATGGGAAGAGCCAGGCAGAAACCTCCTCTCCAGGGGAGTGGCTCTTTGAATCTCCGGACCCATAGCCTTTTATTTACTAGAACATACGTTTGCCCTTTAGCAAAGCAGACAGACACCAATGGTAAGGTTTGTTAAACAGTAAAAGGATTATCAGGTTAGGGAACTGCCTTCGGCCATTCAGCCAGCAGCAGGTAATAAAATGCAGAGTTTCGGCCCTTGCTGACTATCCAAGTCCATCAGCCTTCTGAGGGACTTCTCGCATTTATATGTTAACTACTTTTTGGTCTTTGCCTCCAGCAAGTGGTGTGTGAGCCACCCAATTCCTGGCGCTTTGTGCCGCAGCCAGAGAAGAGTGCAAAGGGTGGGGCTGTGGCAGGTCAGAGGAGGGCCCGAACCACACTCCACTCTTCCCACCCAGAACCTTGAGCACCGGAAGCAGCTCATCACGGTGAGGGGCCCCTGGGTGAAGCGTGGGCAGGTGGAGGCTGAGCCGGGAGGGGTGCTTTAGGATTAAAGGAGCGCAGAGGGTGCTGCTGGAACCATCCGAAAACTCAATGCAATGACCATGTATTTTTCTTGTGACGAATTCACCGAGTCAGAGAAGTGGTGTCAACTTAGACACCTATTATTTTGCCGATCCTCTGGGAGAGGAGTGGGCGGGATTGAGCCCAGATGAAAGGTGGCATCTTACACAGCGGGAAGCCTGGGGTTCCACCGGAAGCAGGGTCTCCGCGCCATCCTGTGCTGCTGAGGGTCAGTGCCTGAAGTGGACGGGGAAGGGGAGGCCTGCGGTCCTGGCTGTGACCCTGCATGGCACACGTTTACCGCTCTCTGGGCTCTGAGTACAACAGACTTCTCCCGTCCACCTCCTCCTCCCTCCCTCCTGTGCCACGCTGACCTCGCCGTAGCACAACCAACACGGGCATTCTTAGAACAATGCTCCGATTCCTTTCTCTTTCTCTTTGGTGTACCTTGAATAGATACATACGTGTGGTTACCAGGGGGGATACATAAAGCATCAGTCTATTTTAAGCTGACGACAACTATGATTACATACAAAAACACACTTTTACTCCCCCGTACTCTGTTTTTGATGTCACAGCTTACACCTTTTTATGTTTTCCCATCACGTTTTACAGTTAACTTTTGTCACTTAACGTTTCTACTCGGATTAGATTTATCCACCATCATTACAGGGCTCTGCTTGTCTCTCCACTTACCTTCAGGAGCGAGGTTAACGTTTCACATGCTGGTCGTGCTGGTGGGCATTCTTCCCCGTCCGCTTGGTAATTACTGAGCGTTTCTTACCAAGCAGGTCCGGCAGGAATGAACGCCCGTTGGTGAAAGTCCCTCTCTCCTTCGTATTTGCCAGACAGAGTATTCTCGGTTGGCAGGGTTTCCCTCGGTACTTTGAATAGACCACCCCACTCCCTTGACCTGTCCCCTGGGGAAGCGTCCTCGGCTTCCTAGTTTGCCATCTTGCTCCCACTAACACGTGTTTTCACTCGTTTATGAGTATCTTCCATGAAGGTAAGTTCCAAGTTACCACATTTTTTCTTTCATGGATTATCTTTTTGGCGCTATATAAAAAATGTCATTGCCGCCCTAACCAGTTTGGCTCAATGGATAGATCGTCGGCCTGCAGACGGAAGGGTCCCAGGTTGGATTCCGGTCAAGGGCATGTACCTCGGTTGTGGGCACATCCCCAGTTGGGGGTGTGCAGGAGGCAGCTGATTGATGTTTCTTTCTCATTGATGCTTCTCTCTATCCCTCTCCTTTCCTCTCTGTAAAAAAATCAAAAAATATATTTTTAAAAATGTCATTGCCAAACCCAAGGTCACACAAATTCCCTATTTTCTTCTCTATGTTTTATATTTTACATTTAGGTCTATACTTCAAATTCCTCTAGTTTTTGTATAAAGCATAAGGTATATGCTAACTTCCTTTTGTTTAAAACATTCCCCTCTATTCCTAATTTGCTAAGATATCTTGAATGGATATTAAATTTTGTCAACTTTGGGTGGTGAATACACAATATAATTTACAGATTGTGTAGCACTGTATGTCTGAAACCTACATAATTTCATTAACCAACATTCCCCCCAATAAATTCAATAAAACAAAAATAAATGATGTCAACGAGAAAGAGATTTTTTCATAATTTCATATTTACTGAAAAGTACATTAGAAATCATCCTATATAAGAGGAATATGCTAATTATCTGTTACACCATGAGAGGGATATGCTAATTATGCTAATAAGAGAGGAATATGCTGGGTAGTAAATGGATCATGGATCTGCAGGAGGGTGGCAGCGACCTACCGGCCTACGTGGGCAGGGCTACGAGTGTAAATATCACCTCCTAAAGCAAGTGAAGAAATACTGCAATTACCAAAAACTAAAACTATACTTGAACTGAAATGCTAACTATTTCACTAAAAGGAAATAAAATATACACTATGAAGATATTTGCACCCAGCATTCCAGGTTACACTCCTCCACTCTGGCCACACAAGCATGTTGGGGGGCAACTGAGTTTGGCAGGGATGGCATCCTCTTCAGCGGGGGCCGGGCTCCGGGGCTGAGCGTCCCCCTAGGAACGGGGAGGTCACAGCTCCGTTCGGGTCAGGGCACGTGTCCAGGTTGCGGGCTCCATCCCAGCGTGGGGCCTGCAGGAGGCAGCTGATCGGTGCTTCTCTCTCATCCCTGAAGCTTCTCCCTCCCTCCCTCTGGAATCAATAAATGTGTGTAAGGCCGAAGCCCCGTTCTTCCCGCCCTGGATGGACTGGCGACACTCGGTCCGCCCTCTCTTGGAAATCACATGAACCTCCTCCCTGCATCTCTTCTCCTGGTGTGAGTTCTCCCACGGCCGCCACCGGCCACACCCTACGCCTCCCCGTCCCCCATGGCATCTGCGTCACCGGAGACCGAGCCCCGCTTCTGCTGCTCTTGCAGGAGCCGGGGGAGCAGACCCCTGGGGGTGGGCCCCTCCGGCGCCTGGGGTCACCAGGTCTCCCCTGGCCTGGCCGCCAGTCCGCCCTCCGCCAGGATGGCCATGCCCAGCGCCACCACCTGCCGAGAGGCGTTCGCTTGCCAGGCGGCGGGCCGGGTCCAGCGGGGAACAGGGCGGGCGGGTGGCAGGCCAGGCAGGCCGCAGTCTGAACAGCTCACCACCGGAACCGGAGCCGGAAGCGCCAGGCGGGAATCGCCGGGGTTTAGGCTCCGGGAGGCGTGCGGGCCAGGGAGGGCCTGCAGCAGCCAGGCGGGCGGAGCGTGGAGCAGGGGGCTCGGGTCACCGGGGCACCAACCGGGTGACGCAGGTAGACAGCAGCAGGCTGGTGCCCCACCGGCCGGGCCACAGGCCGCGGGCAGCCCAGGGGCCCCTCCCGGGGGCCGGGGGTCGGGACCTGCCGGCAGCGGCTTGCAGCGCTTTGGCTTAACCCTCGGGTCCGGGTCCGCGGTGCTCCTCCCTCCTCAGGAGACGGGAGCGCTCCGTCCTCACGGTGACTGCGCCCCGGCCTCGGCCTCACTGCCCGCCCCCGGGAGGCCGCGTGGGCAGAGGGAGGGAGGGAAGGAAAAGCCCACCCACGGCCGCCGCCCGTCCCCGCGCCACGCGCTCCACTGCCTCCCAGACTCCCGCCGGACGCCGGCCTTCCCGTGGACTCTCACTGCCGGCCACCACGGGCCCTTTCCCGGGAAACGTCGACGAGCCCACCTGCTTCCCGCGCCTGCGCATAGCGCCCCCGGGAGCCGAGGAGCGGTCAGTGCGCATGCGCCGTCCTGGAGGCCTCCTTGAGTTTTTAATCCATTGCTGAATCTGGCCGAGACGCGCATGCGCTGCTGCAGAACTAGGTTCTCTCCCTGCAGGAGCCTGAGGCCCCTAGGGACGAGCCGGAAGTTGCTGGGCGTCGTCCCCTCCCGCTCGGCCCCGCCGGAAACCCGAGCTCCGGAAGAGAGGTTCCGGGCCGGCCGGGCCTGGCGGTGGCCGAATGGAGACCGAGACTGAGGACGAGCGATCGGCCACACACCCCACGCTGGCCTCTTCCTGGGATGCCGCGTGCGGGGCCCTGGGCCGGAGCCTCCGTGTCCGCCGAGCCCAGGACTCGGACTGGGATGAGCTGCTGGCGCCGCCTTCTTCGGGGTGCGCTGGGCCGGCGGGGCGGGTGGCGGCTCCGTGGCGGCCACGCTCCGGGGGGAGGTGTGAGGGGACTTGGGGCCCAGAGGGGAGAGAGAGCGTCCGGGCCCGGGGTCCGGGAGCCCAGCTGGGGACGGGCTGTGCGGGGAGCCGGGCAAGACCCGCGAGGGGTGGGGCCGGGGGCGGGAGGGCGGGGCGCCGGGCACGGGGCGGGGGACCTGGGCTCGGGGTTCCAGACGCTCCCGCCCTGTGTCCTCGGGTCAGCCCTGCAGGCCCCTGTCCCTCCGGCCTCCGCCTCTGTCCCCCCACGAACAGAACCCTCCTGTGGCCCAAGAGGCGGAAAAGGGTTCCCAGCCCGCATGACGGGATTGAAGGAGGTGTCCGTGATCTAGGGAGAGAGCTCGGAACCCCGATGTCCGAAATACCCGTTCCTCAGAGGAGGTGTCTCCCCGTTGTTTCCTTTCGTGTTTTTGTGTTTTTTATTTTTTATTTTTTGGCCTGGGTTGAACCTGCAACCAAGGTCCATGCCCTTGACCTGCGACCTCAGTCTCTGCGCTGATGCCCACCGGCTGAGAAGACAGGCCAGGGCTGACATGGCCATTTCTCTGTGAATCTGTGTTGAGCATGTGTTGGCTGCCTGAGGGTGTGTGACCCCAAAGGCAAATGGCAGTGAATGAGACGTCAGCCCCGGGGCCTCAAAGGGGGGGGGGGCAGCAGCGTGGGCAGGGGCCACACTGCTTGGTCTGTCCCTTTCTCCTCAGCCGGGACCTGGTGAGTCTGAAAAGGAGCCGGAAGAGCCCGGATGAAGAGCCCTGCTTCCTGTCCCTGAGCTGCGGCCCGAGTGGAGGTGAAGAAGTCGTTTCTGTTGGCATTTTAAGTTCAGCAAGAAATATGGAAGTGTACTTAGGCGAGGAGTACTGTGGCACCAGTAGGGGCAGGCGTGTTGGTAATGTGCTGGATTCCAGGTTGGTGCCTTACGCGTGGGCAGTGTCTTCTGAAGGAGGGTTTCTGGCAAGACCTCTTGCTTCTCTGACATTGGCCTCGGACTTTAGTGGGGAGCAGCCGTGGGAGTTCAGGCCTGGGGATCCTGGGGACAGTCTGGGGCAGCCCTGTTGCCTTAGCAACTGCACCCTGACGCTGGTGGAAGGGAGGTGAGCTGGTGAGGGTCCCAGCCAGCGCCTGGAAGAGGTTTCTTCTCTGTTTCCCTTAACTCACAGGGTCTGTTTCCAAACATTATCTGTCCATCAGCCTGGAACTTTGAACGTACCTTCTTGAAGGAAGCCCTTTACAAACAGCTCGGGAGCCCAACACTGCCATTCCAGCATACCTACCCTGGGGTTAGGCCTTTTTATTTCCGAGAGGAAGGGAGTGGGAGACAGAGAAGCATCAATGATGACAGAGAATCATTGATTGGCTGCCTCCTGCACGCCCCCTACTGGGGATCTAGCCCGAAACCCAGGCCTGTGCCCTTGACTGGAATCAAACCCGGGACCCTTCAGCCTGCAGGCCGATGCTCTATCCACTGAGCAAAACCAGCTAAGGCCCATTATTAGGATTTTTTTTTTCTGAGTTTTTGCAAAGATCCTGTCCTAATTTTTCTTTTATGTAACTCAAAATATGAACTGTTTTATGTACCATGCATGTTGGAAGTAGTAGATATGTTGGTTGAGCTTTACAATATGCTGTGCTAAATGATGATACATTTGTTACCAAGTTTAATTCTCTCATAAGCTGGTAAGTGGTCGGTGTAGTCTGTCCCCCCGCAGTTTCCTAGGAAGCCACCACCTCGTGCCCCACCGGGAAAACCATCTCAGGAGAAGCATTGTCCTGGAACCCCTTCTTTTTAAATGTGACCGTTCACAGTGCTCGTGTGCTCAACCAGGGTGGCTCACGGGTTGAGCTTTGACCCAGGACCCAAGAGGTCCCGGTTTGATTCCAGGTCAGGGCAAAAGCCCAAGTTGTGGGCTCGATCCCCAGTCGGGGGCGTGCAGGAAGCAGCTGATCTATGA
Source organism: Eptesicus fuscus (assembly GCF_027574615.1). Lineage (NCBI taxonomy): Eukaryota > Metazoa > Chordata > Mammalia > Chiroptera > Vespertilionidae > Eptesicus > Eptesicus fuscus. The sequence continues at coordinate 60,664,111 of NC_072489.1, read as the reverse complement.
TTCTCTCATCAGTGATGTTTCTATCTCTCTCCTCTTCCTGTCTCTGAAATGAAGGGGGAAAAAATAAAAAAAAATAAATGTATCATTTTAAATAAAGTGATGAATGTCTGACATGGTTTAAAAATCAATATTTATTTTTTACTTATAGCGAGCATGGAAAGATTATTTTGTACAAAAAATTTCTAAAATTGGAGTCCGCTGCACAAGCTTGTAAAATAAAGGTAAGTCGTGACTAGATTTGAACTAAGTTGAAAACTACAGTTGATTTGTACGGTGCACGTTCATTTTATGTTGGGTTCGTCATTCTCAATGTTCTCCCTTTAAAACTGGCCCATTTATTAGCTACGGCAATGCCATGTCATGGACTAGTGTTAACACAGTTAATGCTGCTGTGCTCTTCGGCTTTGGGAAACTCAGTTAAAAATCATTTTTATTTTGATATAAAACTTACGTGCCAAGAAAACCACGAGCAGACTTGGGACCAAAATACTGAGAAAAAGACCCAGGTAGGGGAGTTGCAGACCAGGGCACCACGAAGTTAGAGAGATCTGGCCAGCTGCCTGCGGCAGGGAACGGGGCTGCAGTGAAGTGGTCAGTCTGCGGGAGGGGCCGCGAGCTGGAAACCTGGGCCCGCCTGTCCTGGGGGCTGGGAGCTGATGTCCCACCGCTGAGCCCCAGCCTCGTGGGCAGGACTGGGAGCTGAAGAAAAGAAATCCTGGGGTGGTTTCCATCCCTGCAATCCTGTGCTTGCTGTTACTTACAGATGATGGGATCGGTTATTCCAGGGTGTGGTTTTAGAGGTATATACGTGTTCATAGCTTCTGAAGCCGCTTAGGTAAGGCGATTCAGTCATTGAAAACATTTTGAGTGCCTATTGCTGCCACATACTATATTAGGCACTTAGGGATCAGCAGTCATAAAATAAACTGCAACAAAGCCCTCGTGTTAATGTTACAGCGGGCAAGACATAAGTAGGTTCAATGTGCAAAACACATTCTGTGTGATAGTGAGGAAGCCGTAGGGATTAAAAGCAGAGGGTACTGTGGGGGTGGGAATGTGGGGGTGGAAGTGCAGTGAGGTGGCGGCTTCATGGTTGATGACAGTCATGTTGGTGCCGCGGAGGGTAGATCAGCCGAGGGCTGTGTGAGCCCTGGGGTGTCTCTGAAGTTGGAAGGACGTGCAGTGCAAAGGGCCTTCCTTCAGGGAGGTGTTTGGTTCAGATGGGCTTCTTCTGGGCCAATCGTATATTAAAGTTAAAATGAGGATAATAGGGATGCATGTTTTTGAGCACTTTCTCAGTGGTGGATACTGGAAATTTTACCACTGATCGTCATCATAGCAACTACAGGAAATCCACACACGCGCACACATACACGCACACACATGCACGCACACGCACACGCACACACACGCGCGCACACACGCACATCCCCTGAGACAAGAGCAGTAGCACAGCCATCGCTGAGCGCCTGAGTCTAAATCCTCTTCCTTCCCACTGAGCGGCTGTGTTGTCCAGACCACACAGGGAACGTGTTTGGGCGACATGGGCAGCATAAAGCATGGGACACCATTCACTATGTCAGCCAACACTGCCTGGGCTCTGGCCAGCCGGCTCTGTATTAAATAGGATTAAAGCCACTCGCAGTGCATTAAGCCGTCAGATTGGAATGGTTTATCTTGGACTCCTCACCTAAGTATGTAAAACGTTATTTGACACGTGATTGTTCAGTGTGAAAAGGGCTTTTGTATTTAAATGGTTGAGTATTTTTCAGACTGTCACTATTCTAGCGAAACGTAAGTGAACTTTAGACTCTTGACGGCTTCCTGTTCCTTCGGTAACAGCAGGAAGTGACCTGCCGTGGGATTGGTGCTCCATGTGGTTACTCTCCCGAACTTCTGTTTTGTGCCAGTTGCTCTCCTTTGGTGAAAGGCCGTGTGTGTTCGTCAGTAAAGTGGTGGCGCACGTGCGGCCCGGCCCGGCGAAGCCTCCCGCCAGCTGTCCTGCTCTGGGGTCCAGGGTGGACCTGGAGAGGGTGCACACCATGGTGGCGGCCGTGGGGTCCACGCTGTCACCTGGAGCTCAGCAGCTGATGAGTATGGTCAGGCTCCAGCAGCAGGTGCGTTTTACTTCCCCACGTCAAGAAGGAAACATTAACTGTGCCAGAGCAGCCTAACCGAGTGTGCTAGTACTGATTTTAGTATTTTCTGGAGGGAAAAACCACAGTCAAGTGGTTAAAAGCCCGGACTGGGATCGGGTGGCCAGGTCGCGTCCTGGTTCCACACTCACTAGCTGTGTGACCTTGGCCAAGTGACCGTGACCTCGGTCTCCTCAGCTGGCTGGTGGCAGTCATTGCAGCTGCCTTCATGGGGGGTCGAGGACCCAATGGGACAATGCCCGGCCTGATTCTAAATTGCTGCCAACTTTCGCTCGGTCATTGCTGTTCACAGCACTATTCCCTGTTCCCTCAGCGCTGCATTCCCCTGGGGGAGCAGCTGCAGGCGGTTTTGGGGAGCGCTGCCTGCAAGCGAGTGCTGGGCCTGCGGGCCTCGGCGCCCTCGGGAGCCTGCGACGGGCCGACCTGCGCACCTGCCCCCCTCAGAGCCGGGCTGACGTCGGGACGCGGGACTGAAGACGTGAGAGCTCCCCGGGATGAGAGCTCACGGCCCCCCGGGGGAGGGCACCCCGCCCCCCTCGGAGGGTGGGGCAGTGCGCCCCAGAGCCATCCTCTCCCCGGGAGGGACCTTCAGCTCGCGGCGTCCTTCTTACCAAAGGGAGCGAGTGACAGCCCCGGGGCCCCTGCCCCCGAGCTGCTGCCCATCCTCCAGGATGTGTGCGGTCAGGTGCGCCGTCTCCGTGGGCCACAGAGCGCCGCGTGGCCGGGACACGTCCCCGCGCCCAGCGAAGGCGGCGTTGGTTCCGGGTAAGTCTTTGTAGGGTCTCGGGGTGGAGGAGGGACTGACGGGGACACAGCAGGCTGCTGGTTGCCGGCTGGTTGTCCCGCTGGCTGTTTCGTTACCATTTTCGCGGTGATTGTTGTTTGGTCTTTCACTTCACTCTTAGGATGGGAGAGCCGCCCGCCTGCTCCTACTTGGAGAAGATTCTGTCTAAGAAGCTGGAGCTGATGGAGAGGAGACTGACGGACCACCTGGACGAGCGGCTGCGCGCCCTGCAGGAGCACATCGACGGCAAGGTGGCGCTGCTGGCGCGCTCGCTGCAGAGCCCCGGCTCCCCGCCCCCGGGGCTGCCGCTCACACGCTGTGACTCTGGGGACGGACTCTCCAACGGAGAGAGATAGGCGCTCCGCGGGCGCCGTGCATGCACGTGTTTATGGCCTATTTATTACAACGCAGCCCAGAGCTCAGACCAGTGTTTCTGTCATTGGGGATCAGCATCCTACTTGCATCAAGTGACCTCAGCGTTCGTTTCCCTGTGCTTGTGACGTGACCCCGTGACCCCTAAGAGCGGATGACCTTCCCTGTGCTTGTGACGTGACCCCGTGACCCCTAAGAGCGGATGACCTTCCCTGTGCTTGTGACGTGACCCCGTGACGTGACCCCCGGTCCTCCCCTGAGAGCGGATGACCTTCCTGTGCTTGTGACGTGACCCCGTACCTGAGTGTGCGCGGGATCGGGTCAGGAGTTATTTTTGTTTGCAGAGTTGTTCGCTCTCACAGAAATGTACACAAACTTCTGTGTTTAAGTCTTTAAATATTTAAGGATTTCTAGTTCAGTTCATTAGTGTGTAATGTGAATGTATTTGAAGTATGCACTGTTTTATAAAAAGACCTTATATTTTAGGGATATGGGGAACATGGTTAGACATTTGTTTTTTCTTTTCTTAATTGTTCGTCTCAGTAAGAAACTAGTTGTGTTTGGCATTTGTAAATTAGTGTCCATTAGGGCCATTGGTTTTCGTTCGTTCTTACTGTAGCTGCAGAAGGAAAGTACAATCGAAATGGCCGCTTTGTTAGAATTATTTAGGGTGAGTGGTTGACGCAAAACGAGAGAATATTGTGCTGTCCCGCCCCCCGGAAACCGCGGGGACTCCCCTTGCCGCGCCGGGCGAGGCGTGTGGCAGCTCGCCGTCAGGAAGCTAACTGTTGCGTGTGCTGACGGTGGTGTGTTTGCATCCAAGAATGAGTGCGGCTGCTCTGGAAACAGTCCAATGGGAATAAAGTGGTGACATTCTGGACACGATGTCCCAGCACTGCTGTCTGTACAAGTCGGTGTCCACTGAGTGTTCCTCCCTCTTTCTGCTCTTCTGTTCTGTCTTCTTAACCAGGAAGAGCGGCACGTGTTCCCTACGTCATCACTGCCCCAGTGAATGTGAAAGCCCCCTCCCCCTGCCCCTCCCCCCTCCCGTCTCGGTGCTGAAGGGCCGTCACAGTCAGTCAGCACAGTCGTGCCCACTGCACGCTGCGGGCTCTCTCAGGAATGGCATCCTTGGGTGGTTTCGTCCAATTGTGAACATGATGGTGCACCTACACGCCTGGGCGGTGCAGCCTGCTGCACACCTGGCTCCGGGGTCCAGCCTGTGGGCCTGGTACACACCTGCGCAGCGTGTTCCTGTGCAGAACAACACGAGACTAAACCAAGCGCGAGAGAAAAGGATGCAATAAACAACAAACGTGAGGCTGCTGCTGGCGTAACGTGGCTGCTGTTTCATATCCAACTTTCTTTAGAGTAGAAAGAGCACACTCTAAAATAATGGTTAAAGTATAATATAGGCCCAGCCGCCATGCTCAGTGGTTGAGCTTGGACCCAGGAACCAAGAAGTCACGGTTTGATTCCCGGTCAGGGCACATGCCCAGGTTGCGGGCTTGATCCCCTGTGTAGGACTTGCAGGAGGCAGCTGATCAATGATTCTCATCATTGATGTTTCTGTGTCTCCCTCTCCCTTTCTCTCTGAAATCAATAAAAATCTTACCTTATAATAGACAAATATGCAAATTGACCGCACCTTCGCTACGCCCAAGCCACGCCCACCAGCCACGCCCACCAGGAAACCGTTGCAGGGAAGCTGGGGTGCGGCGGAGCCCAAGGCCCGGAAAGCCGCCCCAGGCTTTCCAGGCCTTGGGCGCCAGCGGGGTGCCTGCTCCGATCGCAGGAGCGAGCAGACCTGGGGGGTCGGCTCGCTCCTGTGATCGGGTCGCAGGGACGCTGGGTGCAGCCAAGCCCAAGGCCACCGCCCAGGGCCAAGCCGGGACCCTGAAAGAAGGTAGAAGGCGGTGGCCACAGCCAAGGTCTGGGTTCCCGGTGCCGGCAGAAAACTGGTGCAGGCAGCCAGGTGAATGAAGGTCTATTGCACGAATCTTCGTGCAAACGGGCTACTAGTCCTATATAATAAAAGCCTAATATGCTAAGTGTCCGGTTGTCTGGTTGGCCGTGCAACCAATTAAAGCGTAGTATGCTAATGTATGCTAAGGCCTCTCAACCACTCGCTATGACATGCACTGACCACCAGGGGAGAGATGCTCCGACTGGTAGGTTAGCTTGCTGCTGGGGTCCGGCTGATCAGGACTGAGCAAGATAGGCCAGACATACCTGGAGCCCTCCCGCAGTCCCTCCCCAGCTGGCCAACCTCCCTCTCCAACCCCGATTGTGCACCAGTGGGGTCCCTCAACCTGGCCTGTGCCCTCTCACAATCCGGGACCCCTCGGGGGATGTCAGAGAGCCAGTTTCAGCCCGACAGCGGAACGACTGGTTGCTATGACACGCACTGACCACCAGGGGGCAGACGCTCAATGCAGGAGCTGCCCCCTGGTGGTCAGTGCATTCCCACAGGGGGAGCACTGCTCAGCCAGAAGCCAGGCTCATGGCTGGTGAGCACAGTGGTGGTGATGGGAGCCTCTCCCACCTCCACAGCTGGCAGTTGGACATCCCCTGAAGGCTCCTGGACTGTGAGAGGGTGCAGGCTGGGCTGTAGGACCCACCCACCTTGAGTGCACGAATTTTGTGCACTGGGCCTCTAGTATATTAAATAAACAAGTATTCTATATAATAAAAGCATAATATGCAAATCAACCAAACAGTGGAACGACCAGTCGCTATGACGCACACTGACCCCCAGGGGGCAGATGCTCAATGTGGGAGCTGCCCCCTGGTGGTCAGTGCGCTCCCACAGGGGGAGCACCGCTCAGCCAGAAGCCAGGCTCACAGCTGGTGAGCGCAGCGGCGGTGGTGGGAGCCTCTCCTCCCTCCGCTGCAGGCAGGCGATAAGGAGCGAAGGGTTCTGGACTGGGAGAGCCCCAGACTGCAAGAGGGATGTCTGACTGCGGGCTTAGGCCCAACCCCCAGGGGGAGTGGGCTTAAGCCAGCAGGCAGACATCCCCCAAGGGGTCCCAGACTGCGAGAGGGAGCAGGCCAGGCTGAGGGGACCCCAGTGCACGAATTTCGTGCACCGGGCCTCTAGTATATTAAATAAATAAGTATAGTGTAATAAATACATCAATTGGTAACATAGTCATTATCAAGTACTATGTATGTACTGTACATAGTCATGTGCTGTAGTTTTACACACCTGGAAAAGCAGGTTTGTTTACACCAGCATCACCACAAATGTAAATAAAGAAAACGTCATGCCATCAGCTTCATTATCATCTAGATCACCATTTAACATGCGGTCCATTGATTATCTTTTTTAGAGAAAGTGGAGGGAGGGGGAGAGAGACAGAGAGAAACATTGATGTGAAAGAGACGCATCGATTGGTTGCCAACTGAGGCCGGGGAGTAAGCCTGCAACCGAGGTTCATGCCCTTGACACAGTCGAACCTGGGACCCTTTAGTCCACGGGCCCGTGCTCTAACCACTAAGTCAAACCAGCGAGGGCTAGCACTGAGCTTTTAAGCAGTAAGAGTTTTTAGCCTCCCCACATTTCTGTCTTTTAATTGTAAAATTGAAATCTTAAACTTGCTTTTGGTCAACAATCAAATTCTGAAAATAAGGGGAAATACAACCTGGAAAGGTAAAAACTTAAAGAGTTAAGTGATTCAAAATAGTATTTCTGCTTCCTGGGGGCTGAGCTCTAAGTACAATGGAGCAGAATTCAGAACCTGAGGGCGGAGCCGGGGCAGAGCGGTGATGTCACAGCCCGTGGCGCGGAAGGTGGAGCTGGGCCATGGCTGGGCCTCTAAAGTGAGCTCTTCAGTCTCGGACCGAACTCCTCACAGGATGAATCGATAGCTCCCTCCTCCTCCAGTGCAGGCTCGACCCTCCCCGGCCTTTTACTCCGTAAGGTCCAGTGTGGTACCACACGATGGGTTTGATCAAATAACTTCTTTCCTAAGGTCTTTAAACACATTTTTTTTCTAGTTGGCTGCTAGCCCTACCTGAGGTTTACCTGTACCAAGGATGCTTGACAGTCATGTTGTTGTTTAAACATTTTTTTATTGATTTCTGAGAAGAAGGGAGAGGGAGAGAGAGAGAAACATCAAGAGAATCATCCATCAGCTGCCCCCTAGTGGGAACTGAGCCCACTTCCCAGGCATGAGCCCCGACCTGGAGTCAACCATTGAACCCATTCAAGGGATGACCCTCAACAGCTGAGCCACACCGCTCGGGCAGCAGTCATACTGCTTCCTGGGTCACATTCTCATGTCAGTGTTAAATTAAACCAATTGCTTATTCCAGCCAAATGGAATTTCCTGGGAAGATTTGGGAGGAAAGAGGGCAGGAAGGCCCATGCTCTCCTAGTGACCAGGGCGCCTACAATCCCCTTAAGCCATGAGGCGGCACGACAATTGTCAGAGGACAAGTAAAGGAAGGCCTTTTTCCGGAAAACAGCACGGCAAGTGGCTTTGCTTGTGCTGAGCTGGGGAGCATGGCAGTTGGGGAAGAGCCAGGTCCTTAGTCATGTTCTCGGGACAGTTTGTTTGACGAGCAGCCAGGGGCAGTCTGGACTCTCAGCGAGGGTGTTTCACGAGACCCAGGCGCTGGGGGTGAAACCACGTGCTCCCGTGCGGCCTGCTGGGTACTCACCGCTAGCTGCACATTACCGCCTGCGAGAGGGAGAGAAAGCCCTTCCCGCCGTCTCTCCTGTTTCCTTCCTTCTGCCCGCATTTCAGTCCCTTTTCATCCGCGAACAAAGCCTCTACCCCCCCGTGGCCGGGCGGCTGGGCCCTCGGCCTCCCTGGGAGACCGTCCGTGTTTTACAGGCAGGAGGCTCTGTGGTGGGGCTTCCTTCTTCCTTCCCGGGAGGGCACGGAGGCTGCGCCGGGCTGTGGGCAGGGAGCCACAGTCCCACCCTGCACCGCTCTGCCCAGGCGCCTGTAAGATGTTTGACATCAAGATTATGACCGCCATCGGGGTTGGCTTGCTGATCGCCATAGTCCTGCTGATGTTCTGTGTCACCAGCCTTCTCTTCAAACTGACCGGCATATTGAAGTAAGTGACGTGGTAAGAGTGCCCGCCCTCTCTCGCACGGGCCCCTGGGCCGAGCCGGAGCCGGGCCGCCCTGCCCTGGGCCGCCCCCTGGGGGTCAGGCACGGGGCAGCTGGGAGAAGGCAGAGGCAGGTGAGCACGGAATCCTGGCCGCTTCCCCGCGGGGCCGGGCTGCGAGCTCGCAGGGAGGTTCCCGGCGGGCGGCTAGGGTCAGCGGTGTCTGCTGCCCGGGGCCTCGGGGAGCTGCCCCTCCGCGGGGACTCACTGGCCGGCCCTGCCTGTGTCCCGGGCGCTGCAGATGGACGACCGCGGGGCAGGCGCGCGCCTCTGCCTCAGTTCCCCCAGAGGCCGGGCTCGCTTGGTCTCCCCTGCCCGGGCCCAGAGCTCCCGGGGTTCCCTCCTCCATTGCCGTGGCCTTGGGACAGGGAGGTGCCTGGAGGAGTGGGGAGCGGAGCTGTCGAAGATCCAGGGGACAGAAGAGGGAGGGGAGCTCAGACAGGTCATTCAGTTGTGGGGAGAGGACCCTTCAAATGTGGGAGGTTCGCTGTCCGAAGCCGGGGCGCTCCGTTCTAGGGAGGGAGGCCGTGCACTCGGTCAATTCCAGAACCCGGCAGCTGACGGGCGCCTGCCCCACCCGGGCTCCGCACTTGGGGTGTTAGCGCCCGGGGCACCGCACGGGCAGCCCCGCTCCCCGTGCTGGATCTGAGCTGGCGTTGCTGGCGTCTTGGAGAGCACGTGGCACGGGAGCCTGGGCCAGGGCAGAGCTTTCCTCGCAGCTGGGCCCCCCAGACCTCCGTTCCGACGCGGCCACGGATGGGCCGAGAGGTTTCTAACCCCTCCTGTGTCTGTCTCTCCTTAAGAGCTCCAAAGCTACCGGTGTGTTTGGTCTTAAAAAGTTACCCGTCCACGGTCACCAGGGACAAGATCACCGCGGCCTCGTCCATCACCGCCGGCTGCTACCCCGGCCTCCAGCTCTTCGACGAGTGTCAGCTGTGTGCCGACACCAAGTCCCTGCCGCCCGGCTTCTGCGACGTGAGCGAGGGGCTCTGACGCGGCGGGCACGGCGCCCGCAGGAGCGACCTTTCTTAGCAGAATGTTTTATTCGAGATGTTTTATCGTGTTCCCTTGTTATGTGCTACAGGATGTTCGTGTGCTTTTGAATAAACGCAGAATTGAAAGAACCCTCTAGCCTTGGGGACGTTTGATGTCGTTCGTGATCCATGTACTTGAACTTGTGCACCACCCACCTGGGGACGTGGAGCAACCGGCTTGTGATGTCGCGTTGCAGCGTCAGGCGGGCGAGAGTAAGGACGAAAAAGGCACGTGGACGATGTGACAGGAGGGCAGCGTTGTGCTGGGTGTTTGGGATTAACACCAAAAGCATCAGAAAACTGATTTTAGACGAACGCTTCCCAGCAGCCTCAGCGACAGGGAACCACGTCTCCGAACGAGACAAACGTTTCCGGCGGAAAGTCCTGCTTGGGTTTGGTTGCGTGGCGCGCGCCTCTGAGACCCGGGAACCTCTGAGACCCGGGAACCGACGCCTTCCGTTTGGACTCGACAAGGACTCAGGACAGATTCCCAGCCTTGGCCCCTGCTGACTGGAGGGCCTGCTGTCCGTCCAGGCGTCTGTCTCTCCTGACCTGGAGCCAGACACTGGCTCTGGAGGGACAGGGTTTCCGGAGGGGGACCCTCCCCTGGCAGCACGGGCTCCTCACAGCAGGTCCGGGTCAGCAGGAGGGGAAGGGAAGGGGAGAGTCCTGGGCAGGGCAGGGGGAGCTGTGGACGAGGCAGAGATGAAACCTGGGCCAGGTAAGGGGCTCCCGGGCTCACCCCCGGGCCTGGGACCAGCTGCTCGCTGCCAGCGGAGATGCGATCCGAGTCCTAACGTGCAGACTTCACCGCCCACGCAGGGAAGCCAACACGCTCCACTCTCGCTGGCAAACGCTCCCTGTGAGACAGCTGTGACACTACTGCCCGATTCTGTTTCCTTCCCGACACGTGTGGGAGGAGCGAGCCCTGGCTTTCCACCACCTGCATGTATGTGCGTCCGTGGTCCGTGCTGAGCGTGGTGCCGTGGCTGCCACCTGGGAGGCGTTTTCTAAATCCGTGAAGACACTGCACACCGGAAGCTGTAAAACTTAACGGACGGGGTCAACTTGAGGTGAGAGAGCTCCCGAGAAGGACGAAGGAAACACCTGTAGCTACGCCGCCGTGAACGCCTCAAACGAGGGAAGACCCGGAAGGTGGCTGCCGTGTCCCTGCACAGGAGCAAGTGGAGCAGGTTCCCACGCAGAGACCCCAGGAAAATAAAGCACTTCCTTCACTTCCGTGGTTTCCAAAATGGACGCATTTAATTTCAGAGGCAAATACATCACCTTCAGCACATGCAACAGTTACACTTCCCGACGATGCGGCCGGCACCGAGCACTGCCACCTCCTCGCCACACGCCTCGCGCGCAGTGCGAGCCCCGTCGCCTCCCCAGCCCAGGGCGCGGGGCAGCGGCACCAGCGGGCAGGGGAGTCCGTGCTTTGTGGTGGATGGAGATCAAACAAGGTAACGCCCTCGCTTCCCGTCCCACACAAATCTACAGCGACAGCCTCCACGGAGCGGCGCCGCTGTCCTGCCCCGTCCCCGCTACACGAGGGAGCCAGCACCACGGCCGTCCGGTCCGCAGAGGCCGCCGGCCCTGTTCTCAGGGCGGCAACGCCAGTGCAAGTCCACGGCCCAGAGGTTCCGACTTCGCAAGAGAATCAAAGAGAAAACAGTCACCAAGTCCTCTGAGCGCCGTTCCTCTCCCTCCCACGATGAGGAAATAAGGCCTTTCATGGACAAACACACAGTTCAGTCACACACCGCAGGGAAGTCCTTCACCATCTTCAACACCTACACACCACCGCGGGACACAGATCTCTGAGAGCGAACTCTGCACACAAACCAACTCCTGACCCGATCCCGCCCACACTCAGGCACAGGGTCACGTCACGGGGTCACGTCACAAGCACAGGGAAGGTCATCCGCTCTCAGGGGAGGCCCGGGGGTCACGTCACGGGGTCACGTCACAAGCACAGGGAAGGTCATCCGCTCTTAGGGGTCACGGGGTCACGTCACAAGCACAGGGAAGGTCATCCGCTCTCAGGGGTCACGGGGTCACGTCACAAGCACAGGGAAACGAACGCTGAGGTCACTTGATGCAAGTAGGATGCTGATCCCCAATGACAGAAACACTGGTCTGAGCTTTGGGCTGCGTTGTAATAAATAGGCCATAAATACGTGCATGCACGGCGCCCGCGGAGCGCCTATCTCTCTCCGTTGGAGAGTCCGTCCCCAGAGTCACAGCGTGTGAGCGGCAGCCCCGGGGGCGGGGAGCCGGGGCTCTGCAGCGAGCGCGCCAGCAGCGCCACCTTGCCGTCGATGTGCTCCTGCAGGGCGCGCAGCCGCTCGTCCAGGTGGTCCGTCAGTCTCCTCTCCATCAGCTCCAGCTTCTTAGACAGAATCTTCTCCAAGTAGGAGCAGGCGGGCGGCTCTCCCATCCTAAGAGTGAAGTGAAAGACCAAACAACAATCACCGCGAAAATGGTAACGAAACAGCCAGCGGGACAACCAGCCGGCAACCAGCAGCCTGCTGTGTCCCCGTCAGTGCCTCCTCCGCCCCAGACCCCACGGAAGACTTACCCGGCACCAACGCCGCCTTCGCTGGGCGCGGGGACGTGTCCCGGCCACGCGGCGCTCTGTGGCCCACGGAGACGGCGCACCTGACCGCACACATCCTGGAGGATGGGCAGCAGCTCGGGGGCAGGGGCCCCGGGGCTGTCACTCGCTCTCTTTGGTAAGAAGGACGCCGCGAGCTGAAGGTCCCTCCCGGGGAGAGGATGGCTCTGGGGCGCAATGTCCCACCCTCCGAGGGGGGCGGGGTGCCCTCCCCCGGGGGGCCGTGAGCTCTCATCCCGGGGAGCTTTCACGTCTTCAGTCCCGCGTCCCGACGTCAGCCCGGCTCTGAGGGGGGCAGGTGCGCAGGTCGGCCCGTCGCAGGCTCCCGAGGGCGCCGAGGCCCGCAGGCCCAGCACTCGCTTGCAGGCAGCGCTCCCCAAAACCGCCTGCAGCTGCTCCCCCAGGGGAATGCAGCGCTGAGGGAACAGGGAATAGTGCTGTGAACAGCAATGACCGAGCGAAAGTTGGCAGCAATTTAGAATCAGGCCGGGCATTGTCCCATTGGGTCCTCGACCCCCCATGAAGGCAGCTGCAATGACCGCCACCAGCCAGCTGAGGAGACCGAGGTCACGGTCACTTGGCCAAGGTCACACAGCTAGTGAGTGTGGAACCAGGACGCGACCTGGCCACCCGATCCCAGTCCGGGCTTTTAACCACTTGACTGTGGTTTTTCCTCCAGAAAATACTAAATTCAGTACTAGCACTCAGTTAGGCTGCTCTGGCACAGTTAATGTTTCCTTCTTGACGTGGGGAAGTAAAACGCACCTGCTGCTGGAGCCTGACCATACTCATCAGCTGCTGAGCTCCAGGTGACAGCGTGGACCCCACGGCCGCCACCATGGTGTGCACCCTCTCCAGGTCCACCCTGGACCCCAGAGCAGGACAGCTGGCGGGAGGCTTCGCCGGGCCGGGCCGCACGTGCGCCACCACTTTACTGACGAACACACACGGCCTTTCACCAAAGGAGAGCAACTGGCACAAAACAGAAGTTCGGGAGAGTAACCACATGGAGCACCAATCCCACGGCAGGTCACTTCCTGCTGTTACCGAAGGAACAGGAAGCCGTCAAGAGTCTAAAGTTCACTTACGTTTCGCTAGAATAGTGACAGTCTGAAAAATACTCAACCATTTAAATACAAAAGCCCTTTTCACACTGAACAATCACGTGTCAAATAACGTTTTACATACTTAGGTGAGGAGTCCAAGATAAACCATTCCAATCTGACGGCTTAATGCACTGCGAGTGGCTTTAATCCTATTTAATACAGAGCCGGCTGGCCAGAGCCCAGGCAGTGTTGGCTGACATAGTGAATGGTGTCCCATGCTGTATGCTGCCCATGTCGCCCAAACACGTTCCCTGTGTGGTCTGGACAACACAGCCGCTCAGTGGGAAGGAAGAGGATTTAGACTCAGGCGCTCAGCGATGGCTCTGCTACTGCTCCTGTCTCGGGTGTGTGCGTGTGTGTGTGCGCGCGCGTGTGTGCGTGTGCGTGTGTGCGCGCGCGTGTGTGTGCGTGTGTGCATATGTGTGTGCGCGTGTGTATGTATGTGCGTGTGTGTGTGTGTGCGTGCATGTGCGCGAGTGTGCGCGTGCATGTGGATTTCCTGTGGTTGCTATGATGACGATCAGTAGTAAAATTTCCAGTATCCACCACTGAGAAAGTGCTCAAAAACATGCATCCCTATTATCCTCATTTTAACTTTAATATACGATTGACCCAGAAGAAGCCCATCTGAACCAAACACCTCTCTGAAGGAAGGCCCTTTGCACTGCACGTCCTTCCAGCTTCCGAGACACCCCAGGGCTCACACAGCCTTCGGCTGATCTACTCTCCGAGGCACCAACGGGACTGTCATCAACCATGAAGCCGCCACCTCACTGCACTTCCACACCCACATTCCCACCTCCACAGTACCCTCTGCTTTTAATCCCTACGGCTTCCTCACTATCTCACAGAATGTGTTTTGCACATTGAACCTACTTATGTCTTGCCCGCTGTATCATTAACACGAGGGCTTTGTTGTAATTTATTTTATGACTGCTGATCCCTAAGTGCCTAATATAGTATGTGGCAGCAATAGGCACTCAAAATGTTTTCAATGACTGAATCGCCTTACCTAAGCGGCTTCAGAAGCTTTGAACACGTATATACCTCTAAAACCACACCCTGGAATAACCGATCCCATCATCTGTCAGTAACAGCAAGCACAGGATTGCAGGGATGGAAACCACCCCAGGATTTCTTTTCTTCAGCTCCCAGTCCTGCCCACGAGGCTGGGGCTCAGCGGTGGGACATCAGCTCCCAGCCCCCAGGACAGGCGGGCCCAGGTTTCCAGCTCGCGGCCCCTCCCGCAGACTGACCACTTCACTGCAGCCCCGTTCCCTGCCGCAGGCAGCTGGCCAGATCTCTCTAACTTCGTGGTGCCCTGGTCTGCAACTCCCAACCTGGGTCTTTTCTCAGTATTTTGGTCCCAAGTCTGCTTGTGGTTTTCTTGGCACGTAAGTTTTACATCAAAATAAAAATGATTTTTAACTGAGTTTCCCAAAGCCGAAGAGCACAGCAGCATTAACTGTGTTAACACTAGTCCATGACATGGCATTGCCGTAGCTAATAAATGGGCCAGTTTTAAAGGGAGAACATTGAGAATTACGAACCCAACATAAAATGAACGTGCACCGTACAAATCAACTGTAGTTTTCAACTTAGTTCAAATCTAGTCACGACTTACCTTTATTTTACAAGCTTGTGCAGCGGACTCCAATTTTAGAAATTTTTTGTACAAAATAATCTTTCCATGCTCACTATAAGTAAAAAATAAAAATTGATTTTTAAACAATGTCAGACATTTATCACTTTATTTAAAATGATACATTTTTATTTTTTTATTTCCCCCCCCCCTTCATTTCAGAGAGAGGAAGAGGAGAGAGATAGAAATCACTGATGAGAGAATCATAGATCAGCTGCTTCCTGCACGCCCCCGACTGGGGATCGAGCCCACAACTTGGGCTTTTGCCCTGACCTGGAATCAAACCGGGACCTCTTGGGTCCTGGGTCAAAGCTCAACCCGTGAGCCACCCTGGTTGAGCACACGAGCACTGTGAACGGTCACATTTAAAAAGAAGGGGTTCCAGGACAATGCTTCTCCTGAGATGGTTTTCCCCGTGGGGCACGAGGTGGTGGCTTCCTAGGAAACTGCGGGGGGACAGACTACACCGACCACTTACCAGCTTATGAGAGAATTAAACTTGGTAACAAATGTATCATCATTTAGCACAGCATATTGTAAAGCTCAACCAACATATCTACTACTTCCAACATGCATGGTACATAAAACAGTTCATATTTTGAGTTACATAAAAGAAAAATTAGGACAGGATCTTTGCAAAAACTCAGAAAAAAAAATCCTAATAATGGGCCTTAGCTGGTTTTGCTCAGTGGATAGAGCATCGGCCTGCAGGCTGAAGGGTCCCGGGTTTGATTCCAGCCAAGGGCACAGGCCTGGGTTTCGGGCTAGATCCCCAGTAGGGGGCGTGCAGGAGGCAGCCAATCAATGATTCTCTCTCATCATTGATGCTTCTCTGTCTCCCACTCCCTTCCTCTCGGAAATAAAAAGGCCTAACCCCAGGGTAGGTATGCTGGAATGGCAGTGTTGGGCTCCCACACTGTTTGTAAAGGGCTTCCTTCAAGAAGGTACGTTCAAAGTTCCAGGCTGATGGACAGATAATGTTTGGAAACAGACCCTGTGAGTTAAGGGGAACAGAGAAGAAACCTCTTCCAGGCGCTGGCTGGGACCCTCACCAGCTCACCTCCCTTCCACCAGCGTCAGGGTCCAGTTGCTAAGGCAACAGGGCTGCCCCAGACTGTCCCCAGGATCCCCAAGGCCTGAACTCCCACGGCTGCTCCCCACTAAAGTCCGAGGCCAATGTCAGAGAAGCAAGAGGTCTTGCCAGAAACCCTCCTTCAGAAGACACTGCCCACGCGTAAGGCACCAACCTGGAATCCAGCACATTACCAACACGCCTGCCCCTACTGGTGCCACAGTACTCCTCGCCTAAGTACACTTCCATATTTCTTGCTGAACTTAAAATGCCAACAGAAACGACTTCTTCACCTCCACTCGGGCCGCAGCTCAGGGACAGGAAGCAGGGCTCTTCATCCGGGCTCTTCCGGCTCCTTTTCAGACTCACCAGGTCCCGGCTGAGGAGAAAGGGACAGACCAAGCAGTGTGGCCCCTGCCCACGCTGCTGCCCCACCGATGAGGCCCCGGGGCTGACGTCTCATTCACTGCCATTTGCCTTTGGGGTCACACACCCTCCAAGCAGCCAACACATGCTCAACACAGATTCACAGAGAAATGGCCATGTCAGCCCTGGCCTGTCTTCTCAGCCGGTGGGCATCAGCGCAGAGACTGAGGTCGCAGGTCAAGGGCATGGACCTTGGTTGCAGGTTCAACCCAGGCCAAAAAATAAAAAAATACAAAAAACACGAAAGGAAACAATGGGGAGACACCTCCTCTGAGGAACGGGTATTTCGGACATCGGGGTTCCGAGCTCTCTCCCTAGATCACGGACACCTTCTTCAATCCCGTCATGCGGGCTGGGAACCCTTTTCCGCCTCTTGGGCCACAGGAGGGTTCTGTTCGTTGGGGGCCAGAGGCGGAGGCCGGGGGGTGGGGGGTGGACAGGGGCCTGCAGGGCTGACCCGAGGACACAGGGCGGGAGCGTCTGGAACCCCGAGTCCAGGTCCCCCGCCCCGTGCCCGGCGCCCCGCGCGCAGCCGCCCGCCCTCCCGCCCCGGCCCCACCCCTCGCGGGTCCTGCCCGGCTCCCCGCACAGCCCGTCCCCAGCTGGGCTCCCGGACCCCGGGCCCGGACGCTCTCCCCTCTGGGCCCCAAGTCCCCTCACACCTCCCCCGGGAGCGTGGCCGCCACGGAGCCGCCACCCGCCCCGCCGGCCCAGCGCACCCCGAAGAAGGCGGCGCCAGCAGCTCATCCCAGTCCGAGTCCTGGGCTCGGCGGACACGGAGGCTCCGGCCCAGGGCCCCGCACGCGGCATCCCAGGAAGAGGCCAGCGTGGGGTGTGTGGCCGATCGCTCGTCCTCAGTCTCGGTCTCCATTCGGCCACCGCCAGGCCGGGCCGGCCCGGAACCTCTCTTCCGGAGCTCCGGTTTCCGGCGGGGCCGAGCGGGAGGGGACGACGCCCAGCAACTTCCGGCTGGGCCGGCTGCCAACCCAGCAGCCGCGGCCTCGGGCTCCTCGGGGGCGAGAACCAGTTCGGTAGCAGCGCGGGCGCGTGCCGGCTGCCCACGCGCGGCGTGAAGGCGCCGCTGACGGTTACGCTGCCCTCCCACCTGTCAATCAGGTCAGGGACGGGCAGCGGAGCCCGGCGGCCGGGCTGTCCGTTCCGCGCCGACTCCCGGACTTGCAGTCACTGAACTCCCCAAGGCCGCAGGGGGAGCGGTGCAGTCTCCGGGGTGACTCGCCGGGGGCGGGGACTTCACCGCCACCAGCGCGGGGCCCAGACCCCGAGGCCCGGCAGGGAGGACGACTAACCGAAGACTGCCCTCTCTGGCCCGTTCGATGTCCTGGCGTTGGGGGCCGCATCGCCGCGCCTCCCGGCCCGAAGGGCGCACCGGCACCGCAGGGCACCGCGGGCACCGCACGCCGACGGCCGACGCCTCGGGTCCCTCGGGTTCAGACGCGCCTCTTCTTGCCCCGCGGCGCCGGGCCGAGCAGGAGCGCGGGCGGAAGGCGGCTCGCGGCCTCCCGGGGCGGCATGGAGGCCGGCGAGGACGCCCGGGCGGCGCGCGGCGAGGGCCCGCGGCGGCTGGGGCTCTGCGTGCTCTGCGGCCTGCCCGCCGCCGGCAAGTCCACCCTCGCGCGGGCCCTCAGCCACCAGCTGCGGCGCGAGCGGCGCTGGGCCGTCGGCGTCGTCGCCTACGATGACGTCATGCCGGACGCGTTCCCGGAGGAGGCGGCCGCGGGGCCATTGGTCAGTGCGCGCGGGGGCGGGGCCTCGGCTGGGGCCTTAGGCGAAGCACCTGCTTTGCTGAGGGCTGGAGGGAAGGCGGGGTGGGAGGTGGAGCCCAGGCCTGGAGGGGGGCTGGATCCGAGGGGCGTGAGGCTGGTGGAGCCTAGAAAGAGTTGACCGCATTTTAAGAGTAATTCAGTATAGAGGCTTATATGCTCGTATGGGGCAGGTATGTATTGTCCATCTTAGAGTAATTAATTTATAGAGGCTTATACAGTATGCACGTATGAAGCAGGTATGTGTGTATTTTCTCTACAGTGTACTCTCGCGGGGTCAGGTTCTGAAGTCAGCGTGCAGGTGGAAATCTCCAGGTCAAACAGACTCTTGAAAATCCTTTGAGAAGGTTCTTCTCTCAAAAATTCCACCACAGCCAGCTTAACATCCAGCCAGGTGCCAATGCAGGCTTGTGGGGCTTAGAGTTTATACCATTTGGGGAACCTTTATTATGAAAAAAAAAAAAAAAAACCAAGCCTGGCTGGCATAGCTCAGTGGTTGAGCATTGACCTATGAACCAGGAGGTCAGGGTTCGATTGCCAGTCAGGGCACATGCCCAGTTTTCAGGCTCGATCCCCAGTGTGGGGTGTGCAGGAGGCAGCCGATCCATGATTCTCTCTCATCGTTGATGTTTCTCTCTCTCGCTCTCCTTTCCTCTCTGAAATCAATAAAAATATATTTAAAAAATAATAAATAAAAAAACAAGAAAAGAAAAAAGAATACAAGTAACAAAATTGCTGGGGTCCCTCCCAGGACGATAAAGAGGCTGTACAAATGAAGGGCCTGGGGCTCCATCTTCATTCATTCTGGGTAAACCTGCCTCTGCAGGCAAAGGGGAGGGTGGTGCCAAAGGAATTGATGGCTTGTGTTTAGGGACCAACTTGTATGTTCCAAGTCCATGCTTCTCTTTAAGCCCTCAAATCATGCTCTGCAGGGGGATGCATCCCCCGGGAGAAGCGTGTGAATGCCGAGGCCTCTGGGTAGAGTAGATTTATGCTCCCGTCTCATGCTCACTCTAGAGCAAACACTCATTGTCTGAAATATTCTGAATACTTTAAGTAGTTACTTTTGTCGTCTGTGCCTGAGTGTAGATTGTTAACGTAGAAGAAAAACAAAAACATTCAAACCTGTAAAGAATTTTTGTGAGTTTATTTGAGCCAGGCCATCGACGGTTGCCAGGAAGAACAGTCTCAGTGTAGCTAGGCAGTGCTCCGGGGATCGGTGGTTTCTCGCCTGTTTTTATAAATTACCGTCAGAGGAGGAGACCTAAGTGGGTTACATGATCGATGAGGGGGATGGGAGAAAGCAAGATGGGGTGGAACCTCTGGGATTGGGTCAAAAGCAAAATGACAGACACATACCTCTTTCCACAGGTGGGCACAGGACAGTTAACAGTCCAGTTAACACCATAACAGTAATAACGAGGGAATTTGTGGTCTCCGCCCAGGTGCCATATGTTGTGCCCTGGGGGGTTTTGGGGCGGGGAAGGAAGTTACAAGTAACCTAGATATTTCACGGGTATGTTATCCTAGATGCTCAGTAAAGGTCGAAGTTGATCTTTGTCAGGGAAGGTACTGGCCTAGAACATGACTACCCACTATAAACTGCTCTTTAATTAAAAGGTTTAAAAGGTTTTCATTTCAGACCATCCTTCGTGGTTACTTTAGGTCTCCAAGTTTGCAAGGCCACCACGCAGGCTTTCCCTGAGTTAGTCAGGTTAGCATGTGGCCCCTCTTTGTCCAGAAGATGAATTCACATAAATAAAATACAACTATGGTGTGATTCTATAGCCGGACAGTCAGTGGGTCCGGGCTGCCTGTCACTACTTGAGCCAATTAAGCAGAGACAGGGTTGAACCATATATGAACATTTATTCCAATACTGCCGGGAGAATGTGAGAACAGGTCATCCACAAAAATCTGCTGTCTCCCCACCATAAGCCAGCCGCCTATGTTGGGGAGAAGGACCAAGATTACGTGGGGAAGTGGGCGAAAGGAACAAGAGTGGGTGTGAAGAGTGGGCGGTTACAGGCCATGCGGGCGGGGGGTGTGCAAAGGGCTGGTGCCTCAGGTGCAACGGGTTGTTAGTCGTCCCGCGGTCCCAGGCAGCCCCCGCGGTGGAGGGTGGTCTGCGTTTCCAGGTGAGCTCCAGGGCCTCCTGCAACTCCCAGCCAGGCTCGAGTGTGCCTTCTTCAATCGACAAAACAATCACGGCTGACAGAGCATGATTAGTATGTGTTATAATTGTAGCCGGTCCCCAATATTCTCATTTCTGCCCTAACAGTTTCACTCTGTTTGTTTACATGCAAACACACAGCACATGTGGTGTCTGGAACGTTTGGACCCCTCCAGGGAAGTTACTACCTGCCCATTCCTGGCTGGTTCTGAGGTGGACACAGCATCGGGCCGCCGGCCGCCCCGGTTCCCTTAGCTGGCGGCGTAGGCACGCAGGAGGCGGGAGCGGGTGGGGATCGCTGCGTCTGCGGGGCTTTTCCTCCTCCCCGTTTCCCACTCGGACACACAGAGGCCGGGGGCTCCCTGCATCGCGTGAACGGCGTCACAGCTTCTGCCGTGTTCTGTTTTCAGCGAGTTTAGCTGATGGGTGTGTTGGAGGTGACGTGGGACGGTGTGGACAGGCAGGCGCGGGGCCCTGGCCGCCTGTCCTGGTCTTGGCTTCGTAGCTGTCAGAGCCCCCCAGCCCTGGAGCGGCCCCGATGACAGGCACTCAAGCCGTTTACTCCCTTCCCCGTGGATGGGGAAGGGGCCGCATGCTGACCCTCCGCTCGGAAGGCCAGCTGAGGGGCACAACCAAACGCCCTGGGCGCCAGGGCGGGGGCCACAGTTCCCTCTGTCGCTGCTGTCGCGGCCATTGGACGGTAACTGTCCTCACCCACCTGTGTAACAGGCCTGTGTCCATCCTCTCACTCACCCAGGCCCAGAGGGCCCCCTGGCTTTCTCTGCCTCCAACCTGTCAGCAGTGGCTCCATGTGACCCGCATCTCCTCCTCTGACTGACGGTGAAAACAGGGTGAAGGGCCGCCATTCCCGGAGCACTATCCCAATACAGAGATTCTGCTTCCCGGCCATTGTCCACAGTTTGGCTCAAACGCACCCTCTGTACGGGTGTGAATGTTTTCCCACTCACACCTCCCTCTGCTTCCCTCTCCCCATTGGCCCAGGCCTTCAGCCGGCCTCCTCCGGTCCACAACTTCCTGTTTCCCGGGAAGCCAGCTCCAGCGCAGCCAGGCCCGGTCTCTGCCACAGGGTGTTGACTTGGCTTCTGTCTCCCTGTGGTAGCAGCTTCTGTCCTTTATTCTCCGTGGAGTCACTCAGTCATTTAAGATGCATTTCCAGAGCATCTCTGGGTGCCAGGCCTCCGCCGGAGGTGGGGGGTGCAGGGGCCTCGCAGGGACATAGAGCTGTGCAAGCAAACGCCTCAGCAGCGTGCACCCCGCTCGAGTGGAGCCCCAGGATGTACAGGACCAGGGTCGTGACAGCCGCGGGAGGTCCCGGATGCTTCTGCACGGCCGTCCGAGAGGATGCACAGGGGCTGGTGTCATCGCGGGGGAGTTTTACAGGAGGACATGGAGGCATGGGGTTGAGCGTTGACCTCTGAACCAGGAGGTCACAGTTCGATTCCCAGTCAGGGGCACATGACAGTTTCGGGCTCGATCCCCAGTGGGGGGCGTGCAGGAGGCAGGCGATCCATGATTCTCTCTCATCACTGACGTTCCGCCCCCTCTCCCTTTCTCTCTGGGATCCACACACACATCGAACGGAAAGGAAGGGAAGCAGTGCGTCAGGGCACACCGGCCGCTGGTGCGCAGGCGGGTGTCCCTGTGGGGCCGGTGCGGGCCGGTGACGGTGCGTTGGGTCTCTTGCAGCCGCCCCGCTGGAAGGCGCTCCGCCGGGAGCTGCTCACGTGCCTGGAAGGCTTCCTGCGGGCGCTGCTGCTCCGGGGCCCGCTGTCGGCGCCGCCCGGGGGCACGGAGGCCCTGTGGGAGGCCTTCACCGCCTGCCTGCGGGCTCAGGGCCTGCTGCGTCCCGCTCCCGCCCCCGAGGGCCCGGCCCGCCACCTGCCCACCCCGCCCGCGGAGGGCCCTCTGCTGCTGGTCCTGGACGACAACTTCTATTACCGGAGCATGAGGCACGAGGTCTACCAGCTGGCGCGCAGGTGTGAGTGACTCACCTGTGTGCAAACCCGCCCTCCCGCCTTCAGGGAGATGCAGGTGGGGGGGGGGGGGCGGTGACCTGGCTCAGCTCCCGGAGCGGGTGCCCCCACGGGGGGACGGGTCTGGCTTCCTCCGCCCTGGGAGCGGGCACCACTCACCGCGGTCCCGTGGTCCCAGACTCGCTGGGGTTCTGCCAGCTCTTCCTGGATTGCCCCCTGGAGACCTGCTTACAGAGGAATGGCCGGCGGCCCGGGGCGCTGCCCCCCGAGACCATCCGCCTGATGCGGAGGAGGATGGAGGAGCCCAACCCCCAGAAAAACGCCTGGGAGCACAACAGCCTCACGGTGCGCAGCTCCGCGGGCTCGGCCGAGGCCAGGTAGCCGCTCCCCCCAGGAAGCTCCCCACCCAGGAAGCTGCTGCCCCCCTCACACGGTGTGGAGGCACTGCCCCCCCAAGGTGAAGATGTTGGGGACAGTGGTTTGCTGTGTAACATGTCCTCCCCCTCCTCCTCCAGCCCCGAGCTGACCGGCCTGCTGCTTGCTGCCCTGGAAAACCCGGTGACCTGCGTGGAGGACAGTGCGGAACAGAAGGTGCGTCTCCCCCGGGGCGGCGGAGAGAGAGGCCACCTTTTGCAGGAGGGTCTTCTGGAGCCCAGGGGGGCCCGCCCCTGACGCAGGGGGCCCTGGGGTGCCCCGCTCACTGTGCCCAGCCTCCGTGCGGGTCGCTGGGAGGGCAAGGAGGGGGCGCTCACACAGACTGACAGGCTCTGAGGCCGCCTCTGTCTTCTGGCGAGCCCAGGACTGTCACCCCCCCTCCTCTGCCCCAGCACCGGCTGCCAGCGGGCGGCACCTCTCGGAGCCTCTCCTCCGGGAGGAGCAGAACCCACGCAGCCTCGCAGCCAGGCCCTTCTGAGCGCCCTTCTCATCGCAGCATCTGTCCGGCAGGAAGCAGACAGAGCTGTGTGCTCCGCCAGCACGCTGCACCGGGCTGACCAGGCGCTGCGAAGGATCGTCTCCCAGACCATGAAGGAAGCCAAAGGTACGCGGTGGCTCTATGCTGTGCGCGCTTGGTCTCGCTACCGCCAGGGAGACGCAGAGAAAACCACAGTGAGGTCCACCCGGGCCCAGGGCACCTGGGGAGGTCAGTGCGGGGAGGGGTGGTGAGGCCGGCCTCACGGCTGCCAGGAATGGACGGGCAGCTGCCCCGGCAGACGGCCTGCGGGCAGCGTTACCATGGGACCCAGCAGTGCCACTCTTCTTTTTAAAAAATATATATTTTTTATTGATGACAGAGAGGAAGGGATGGGGAGAGAGAAAAACGTCCATGATGAGAGAGAATCGTGGATCCGCTGCCTCCTGCAAGTCCCCACTGGGGATCGAGCCCGCAACCTGGGCCTGTGCCCTTGACCGGAATTGAACCTGGGACCCTTCAGTCCGCAGGCCGATGCTTTACCCACTGAGCCACACCGGCCAGGGCAGCAGTGCCCCTCGTAGGCACACACGTTCCTAACGGCCGAAGGCAGAAGCACCCAGATGCCCTCAGCGGGCAGCGGCTTAGAGAAAAGGTGGCGTCCACATCACAGGGGCCATTTGCCACAGACAGGAATGCAGCCCTGACGCGTGTTACGTGGCGAACCATGACCACGTCACGCAGCATGAAAGCAGCCGTGACAACGGCCCGGCAGCCCCGGCACCGGAGCGTCAGGACGGGCCACCTAGACTCGGCTTGCGGGTTGGTGGGGGCTGGGGGCCGGGGGCTGGCGGGGGGCAGGAAGGTGATAGCTGGACATGATGCAGTTCTAGACTGTGGCTCTGGTGCACGTATCGGAGCGCTGTAGTTTACATGGAAACTACACGTGGGCTGGACGGGCAGACACAGACACCCCATCCGGTAGGAAGCCACAGGACAGCGGTGGTGGTGACGGCCGCTCCTGAAGCAGGTGGTCCCCGTGTGTCTCAGGCCTCAGTTCAAGGTGTTAGGTCAGCTCTCGCCAACAAGCCTCCCGCTCAGGCCCGTCTTTGCTGCCCAGCAGCTTCCTAGCTGGTCATGTAAAGGACTTGCTGTGAGCCATTCACGGGGCCTTCTGTCTAGACCACCCGCTCAGTTGTACTGATGGGTGTGACCGCTTGTCTGAAGTAACCAGCGGCTCTCCGGGTCATGGACCGCCCGCTGGTGACTCCGTGACCGTGACCGGGACTGTCTTGGTTTTAGATGCGCGCCTGCGGCCTCCCGACCTGAAGCTCCTGGCAGAGGCGCTGAACCAGCTCCGAGCAGAGCTGCTGCGGGACCTGAGGCTCGGGGGCAAGGCACCCCCGTGCTCGCAGGCCCTGGGCATCCCCGACGTGGTTGCTCTTTTTCATGAGGAGAAAGACAGCCTCGTGCACAAGTACCTTTCAGAGCAGCATTAAGACTCTCCATTTCCAATCAGAGGTCTGATTGTGGTCAAGATTTCGCAAGCTGATGACCATTTTGCATTACTGCATCTTCTCTAGGCCAATGACAGGAGTTGCCAGACTTATTGTTGACAAAAATTAGATCCATTTGTCGGAACAGAAATGACTGGCCATCCACCTGTCACGTGTGACGTGGATAACAGTCTCAGAGGCTGCCTCCCTCATTGATGTGCTGGGACCCGCAGGGCTGGGTGGGGCGGGAGGCACCCTGACAGGATCTTTAATAAATCGAAGAAACTGGGAAGGAGACAAATGTGGATGTGTGGAGCTTTTGTTTGTAAGTCATGTGACAGATCTACTCACGGGTAAGGCATTCGACAAATCCCAACTAATGTAGCCAGAGGCCTTGTGCTTTAATTAACATTTTAAGTACTGGAAAATTACTAAAATGTTCATTGGATCCTAGTTCTCAGAAAAGAAAAATCGAAATCATGAGGAAGAGTTAGTTTTTATTCAGATGTTACAGAGGCAGAGCTTCTTGCACAACAGGAGCCGTACACCGGGCACGGGTGTCAGCGTGGACCTCGCTCTGCACTCCCTAGACAAGTGTGTGCCTTCAGACTCATTGTGTTTTGCATACAAAGTATGTTCTTTACATCAAGTACACGCTAACAAAAACACGTTCTGGAAATCATGTGCCCTTTAACACTATTTAATGAGAAAATCCTTAGTAGGGAATTTTTAAAAATAATACAGCCATTTGGTAAATATTTTTGCAGAACTTAAAATGAGGTTTCTCTGAACATATATTTAGCAATATTCCCTTTTCAAACATTCTGCAGATGAACGGCGAAGACCTTTTTCCAAACGAAAAGGCAGGAAAATCGCCGGTGGGATTTTTTCAAAGCAGAAGTCTAGCCTTGACTTGAATTTCAGGAAGTTGTAGCTCACACTCCGTTAGTGAGATCCGTTATTCCATATCAATCCCTTCCGTTTCTTAAAAAAATACTAGTGGAGACAAATTATCTACCAACTTTAAAAATCTAAACTTATGTTCGCTGAAAATAAATTTAGTTTCAGAACATTGCCTGTTAACAGCAAAATACTATAAATATTGCATGTTAAACTTTCCCCAACACCTCATTTCTATAAAACGGGATTAAATATAAAATGGGATAAATATACTCAATACTTAGTGGAAGATACATTTAACACACAGATTGAAGTGAAACCCTAAATCTTTTAAAAAACAGAACACTGAAGAGCAGCTAAGGCAGATTTGCTTCAAGGACTTGCGTGTGTTGAGAAGTAACTGGCTTCCAAGCATCACGCCTTTGGAACAGCAACTGCGCAGAGTCTCAGGGAAATCAGTCACACATTCGAGTTTGCAATTATGAAAAAAAAGTCTACATTGAAAGCAAAACGCACCTTCAAAACACCTATCCTTCGTTGTCAGAAAAAATATAGTTGTCACTCTCTGGCCCAGAATGCAGTTAATAAACTGGTTTTAACAAGAGTTCTCCCTTTTGTTTAATGGAAACCTGCATTTTCTATTTCGCGTATTGCTTTTATTTGAATAAAGTAAAAGTGAGGGGGGGAAGCTTCCAAATGACAGCACCCTCGTGCTTCGTGGGAATGAATGAATTCGGGGTGAAGTTATGCATCTGGAAATGGCGGCACGGACCCTGGTCTGAGCGGTGAGCAAAGTGCGAGCGAAGCAGGACTGGGTTGTGGCCGCGGGAGCCTCAGCGTTGAGGGAAGAGGTCGAGTGGAGAAGCCCTCTGAGATGCTGCTGCTGGAACAGTGCCCCCGAGATCGGCTGACGGAGCACGAACCCCCAAGAGCTCCTCCGAAAGGCTTTCCAGCCTCGGGGGCACCGGACCCACCAACTCGGCACTTGGGGCTTTCGGACATTTGCCATCGACATGTCCCTTTAGGCGTAGAGTCCTTCTTAGTTAATAAACGCTCAGTCGTTAGGGCGTTCTCTTGACAAACCCGATGAGTAACACTTTCAAGCTTTAAACCAAATTAAAAATAAAATGTCTGCAAAGTACACAGAAACCAACAGTTAGAAATAGTAAGTTTATTGTTTGACCAAGTGGTCTTCAGGGTAAGCGAGTTATTACACAATATATAAACAGCAACCTCCTAGTCAAAACTCCTCTAGATTACTCAGCACGTCTTATTTCTGTAAACAAATACGTCTGTGTGTGTCTATCTGCTTTCGCATGTCAGTCCTTTCCCACTACGGCGTCGATGCAGTCAGCTCCCGTGGCTCTGCCCCTCACAGGACGACTGGTCCGCTGCAGTGAGCGTCACAACTTGAAGCCACACTAAGTGTTCTAGGGGCCGGTTCTGAAGGGGAGACAGAATTCGTTTGGATGTATGCTTCCTTCTCAAAAACATCCTTCACCTCACCTTTTCCCGTGTGCTCCTATACACACAGTGGAGAAAGTATGGACCACAAATGGGTGCGAGGCAGGAGGCAGGACGGTGGGACTCCGTGAAGGACTGTTTCCGGGAACCAGATGGGACTTGCACTTACCTCTTTGGTCATAAAGGAACGGGAGGGAGAACAGACACTCAAGGTCCCTGTCAAGCTCACCTGACAGTAATGATGTCAGAATAAAAGGTTTAAATACAAGGTTCAAACTAAAAAGGCATCTTCATAGATAATCACCCTGATATTTCTAGCATTCTCATGTATTTACTTGTGGTTTTTAAAATAAACTACAAGTATAATAAAATGAATCCAATGGAAAATTGATGCATTTTTAAACAAGAGATTGAATAAACAGGTTTTCAAATATTAAACTCCACTTTCAATGTAAAGCCTTGTTTCATTTCTTTTCAGAACATTCCTCTCAAATTTTTATAACTTTAAAGGAATTAACTGTTTTACATTCCCCCTTATGGAAAAAAAGAGAAAGGTTTACTATATTCTGAAATAGCTTTACTTCTATCAGTTGAAACTATCAATTCAACTTAAACTAAGTGAACTAGATAGTATTTCAACTATCTAACGAGCAATTTTAAAGGCAATTCCTCTGCTAAACATGGAAATAAGTTGTAACAAAGTTGGTGAGAAAGTAATTTATTCTACCATTTTTAAACATGGCAGAAATGCCCTCTAGCTGCATATATAGTGAACCACCACCAGGACCAAGCTTTGAAGTCTACGTGGACCATAAACGTGGGGTTTAAATGAATACCTGTGAGATTAAGATTGCACTTCAATCATCAAATGTCTAAATAAAAGGAAAAAACAGACACCAATGTGTCTAATTGTTCTTATAAATGACCCTGACCAAATTTTTATGGGGGAAAAAAAAAAGGAAAACATTTGTTTCCATTGTCAACTTTGTTTTCTATAAATATAACGTATAAACTTTAAATTAGCGTATTAGGGATGGGTCCTCCCCCAACAACAAAAACCAACGATAAACAAAACTGAAAGCGCACAAAGCCAAAGCCCACACAGAACAACGTGCCTGTCCGGTCAGTGCTGGTTATGCTGCCCTCTTGCGAAGTGACAGGCGAAATCATACTTGTTTTTGCATTTGCAGCCGCATATGTTGCACTGGAACGGGTTCTCGTACCCGTGGCAGCCCATGTGGATGGTGTAGAGGATGTTGTCGGCGAAGTACATGTCGCAGTGCTGGCAGTGGTGCAGGAGCTGCGGGTCCTGGGCCGGCAGGGTCGGCGCGGGCGTGCTCGGCTGGCTGTTTCCTATGCTCGGGGTGCTCGTGTGGGCACTGGGTTCGCTGCTGGGACCGGCCACGGGGCTGTAGTTCCTCTGGCTCTGGGGCGGCCGGGGCTCGGGGCTGGTGGGGGAGGCGCTCTGAGGAATGCTCGCGGCCACGGCGGAAACCACGGCCTGGGCGGAGGGCTGCTGCATCAGGAAAGGCTTCTCGTCCGGACAGGGCACGACGTCAGGGGACCCGGGGTTCTGGCTTTCGGGGGGCAGGCTGGACAACTGCCCTGCGAGCGTGGAGAGCTGGTTCAGAGGGTTGTCGACCAGGAGTTCTTGGGGGTCCCTGGGTAGGCCCCCAGTTGAGGTGGTCTTCGCCATACTTTCATAGGAGTCCGTCTGGATGTTGGGGATTTCGTGGGTGAAGTCGTTAAGGTAGTCTGGCTTCTGAACCACCATGGAAGGCGGACTCAAGTTGATGAGGGCTCTTCTGCTATAGCCCAGGTTGCTGGTTTTCTTCTGTAAAACACCCCACATTTTCTTGCTGCTTAAGGAAGACCTGGCACCTTTAATTGGTACCATCTTATGCTTGCGCCGTCGATGATGGGACAGGTTGCTTCGATCGCTGCAGCGGAAGGAACACAGTTCACATTTATATGGTTTCTCTCCCGTGTGGGAACGCATGTGTGCTTCCAGGTGGCGCTCGTAAGCAGAGGCAAAGGGGCATAAGTGACATCTATGAGGCTTTTCACCTGTTTAAAGAGAAAAGCGGGAGAGATGGCCAGACGGGTTGAGCAATGAGGTGGATCAGGAGAAAGATGGCCGAGGGAGGGGAAGCTTCGCAGGGGCCTCACTTCCCGTGTGCGTGTTGTTGTGCTAGTACTTCCCGTCTTCAAACCTCACATCAACCTTCACTTTTAAACCATCAGAACTACGGACACCACAGGTCCACCTGCCCTCCTGGGCCCTCTCCCGCCCCCACAGAAGGGCGCTCCTCGCCCGCTCTCCGTTACCTGTGTGGATTCTGATGTGTTCGATGAGCCGGGCTGTTCCTTTGCTGGCATAGTTGCAATACCGGCACTTGAGCTTCCCGTCGAAGGTCCTTTCGAACCCGTCTACTAACATTCCTGAGCTTTCATCCAGGGACACTTCCACAGAGGGGTGGTCCAGCCCGTTCTGGTCGCCATCGGCCCCCGCTGTAAACAGAGGACAGCAGAAGAGAGTGTGCATCTCAGAGCAACGCAGCGCGCATTCTAGCCTCAGGTGCACAACGCCTTGCCTGAGAGCGCAGCTCACTGGGCTTCCTCACAAAGCTGCCAGTCCTCGCCAGGCTCCTGTGGGCCAGATCGGGGCGCTGCCCTTGTCTGACAGAGAGGAGACAGAGGGGAGGAAGTAGTGACGGCAGCTACACGTTTGCGTTCTAGCCACTTCTATCTATAAATATCATTGGAAGTCATGAAAGTCTCCCCAGATCCTAACTCTGCTTACTTGAGCCTAAACCAATCAACGCCTAGTTTTGCGCTGTTCCACTCAGTTTGTGCAGATGTCCTAGATTCTGGGTTGCATTTAGGATCCTAATACTCTAATTAAGCACATAAAAAATATTGTATTGGATTCCTCTGAATGTTAGAACCACAAGACTGAGAGCTAAAAGAAGATGCTTGGCTCTCAACCTAATCTGACTACTTCTTTGTATAAGGAAACTGAGGCCAAGCGCTCGCATCAGGAAAACCAGCAAATGGCAGGGACAGCCCTGGTCCCTCGAATCCCCGTCCAGCAACCTGCACACTGGAGTGTCGGCAGGGACATGCTTGTTCCTAGCTTCCAGGGGAAGCACTTCCATCCCATCCCCAGGAGGCAGCCGTGCTGCCGTGAAGAATTCAAGCAGCACCCATCCCGGGAGAGAAGTGACTGCTGCTGGTGCAAGTCCGAGATCTAGCAACGCCACTGCACCCGAGGCCCGGGCTCGGCACCGCCCGCCCGCCCGCCGCTCTCCCAAGCCAGGGACTCTCTAAACTTAATGGATGTGCGAGGCGCTCGGGGAGTGTGGACTGGCCTGACATTCCGCACTTCTCACCAGCTCCCAGGTCTCTGAGGCTGCTGGTCCCTCGACAAGGCCATCGACCATCTCGGTCAGGGGCCCGGCACCTCTCCCTACAAGGCTCAGACAGCCAACACTTCAGGCCGTGGGGCCATCCGGTTCCGACCACAACTACTCTGCACTTGCAGCACAGCCACAGACAACGTAAACAAGCGAGTGCGGCTGTATTTCAATAGAACTTGATTTACGGGTGCTGCAGTTTGAACTGCATGGTTTTCACGTTAGGACATTCTTCCAATTTTCCCAACCATCTTTCAAGTGGAAGCCACTCTTAGCTTGCAGGTCACACAGAAGTAAATGGCCGGCAGTCCAGAGGGCTCACAGGCTGCCGTGTGCGGGCCCTGAGGGAGGTCAGAATCCACCTCGTGTGTGGGGAGCAAACGAGACACAGACCGTCTGTCCGCAGTGGGCCGCCGCTTTCCCCGCCCTGGTTTCTCCTCCCAGATGGCTACACAGCGCCCTTCTTCATTTTGAGAGAAGAAACCAAAATCCCCACTTTGTTTCATGCCTCATACAGAATCCCTAGTGGCCGAGTCCTTTGTGTGTGAGCGGACGCTGGCCCGGGGGTGCCTGTCTCTCGTTAGGTACAGAAGCTGGAGGACAGGATGGCACGAGCGCCCGCATCGTCTGAGACCGTGAAGCGGCGCTCGGCGGGGTGAACCTGGGGTCTCACTCACAAAAACCTGGCATGTTCAAAGAAAGAAAGGAAACGGCCCTGATCTTTGTAGGAAAACGGAATGACTCCCATAGGGAAGAATGGCCCCGGGATGGACAGCAATGCCAGACAGGCCTGTGTTTGTGAGGGGAGTTAGTGAGAGGATGAGGTGAGGCTACCTCCCTGAAGGGCCTCCGCTTCCTTGTCCCCGCTCACGGACCCCGAGATCATGTTCACGTGGTGGGTCTGCTGCGTCAGGTACTCCTGGAAGTCCTTCACGAAGTCCAGCGGCTCTGGTTTCTTCTCGCCCATCTTGGTTGTTTTGTGTGGGTCGTTTTTACAGTTCACAGTTCGTTACACCTGGGGGGAAACGGACACAATTGTACACTCCTTAGGGGGATCCAGTACAGGTTAAAACAAGTGACAGCACGGCTACAGGCACTAGCAGAGCAGCCGAGGACACGGCCCCTGTCTTTACACACGTGTCCCCTTCCCGGGGGCTGGGACACACACGGAATGGTGGGAAATGAACATATTTCATAGTTACATTCACTGGGATTCGAACGTAAGTCTCAGAGGATGGAAGGAAATTACAAAGACAGGAAAAAAAAAAAAGAGAGAAAATAAGTCCAGAGGAAAGAGGCAGGCACATCAGCAGGGGTGACCAATGGGACAGGAAAGAGACCACGTGGCTAGGCTGCCAGTTTTCCGGATGATGGCATGCCGCGGCCGCGTCACCCGGTGCAGGTGACTGGCCGTGTGTAGCCCTGAGCACTGGGAATGTGGCTGCGACAAACGCCGCGTTTTCCATTTTATTTAATTTTCACCGAAACAGCTAGGACAACGGCAAAGGCTCCGAGCCAGAGGTCACGTGAATGAGTCCTCTAGGAGCAGGGCATCTAGAACAGGGCGCAGTCGTTCTGTCAAAGTCCAAACAGGAAATACTTTAGGCTTTGAGGGCACAGTCTCTGTCAAAACCACCGAACTCAGTCACGGTAGCTAAGGTCAGCCACACTCAGTACGTGAGGGAATGAACGCGTAGGCCTATGTTTCAGTAAAACCACAAAGCAGGCCCTGCGCCGGGCTTGGCCTACAGGCCGCTTCCCCCTGCCCCTGCCCCTGCCCCTGCCCGAGAAATGCACACCCACCTCTCCCACCACCATCAGCCCACGCCCTCTGAGAACGAGGGGGATATGAGTTTGTCATCACAAACTAAACTGGTCCTCACACAGGTTTCTGGCCCACATTCACAAATCAAATCACCAAATGTTTTCTAGTAAGAACAAAATTAGGAAGTCTAGCACCTAAAAGGCAAAGTCTTTTATTCCTGTAAAAATACTTTTATGCAAAGGCCAAAGGTTGTCAAGTGGGAGGGTTCTATAAAAGTATTTTCCAATTAACAAAAGCCTGACCAACATTTTAAGAACTAAAACTTCTATTTTAATTGATTTACTAGAAATTTACTGGAAACGCACGTAACCCTGGACTCCTCACCACCACAGATGATCTGACCACCCAGCAGTGCGGCTACGGCCTCAGAACTACCTAACGGCCAGCTTTGCTCAGCTGCTTTTTCCCATCTTCCCACGTTGCCTTGGACCGATTCTGTTTCCTAGTCCCTGTATCATTATTTCTATTTGTTTTGTGACTGGAGTTGAATCTACTGATTATTTATCCTTTAAAATTTGCCCTTTGGTTCGAAAAACAAGATGAGCCAGTCAGCTCCAATGAAAAAGATTAAGAATAAGATCAAGAACAATCCTATATAATAAAAGCCTAATAAGCAAATTGTCCCCTCAACCAGGAGTTTGACCACTCGCTATGATGTGCACTGACCACCAGGGGGCGGTGCGGAACATGGCGGTGTCAGTGAGCGGGCAGCAGTGGAGGCGCTGCCGGCCCTGATGGGCCCAGACGCGAGCGGGACGCAGTGGGATGGTGGAACAGGTGAGTGGGCGGCGCCAGGCCAAGGCAGGTGCAAGCCGAGGCTCGACTGTCACCCCACTGCCCTGCAGATGGTGACCAGTGGCGGCGGCGGGCAGGGCTGCCACCTGGCTCCCAGGCACTGAGGGAGCCAGGCAGGGGGTCCAGCTCAGATCGATGGCCCCGCAGACGGCGAGATGCAGGGTGTCCGCCGAGCTCACTCTCACTCCCCCTGCTACCCTCCCCTGGGACGCCAGGGCTTGCGCACCAGGGAAGCCCCCGCGCTCAGGTGCTAGGCGCCCGCAAGGAGCCCACCCCACACCTGCGCGGCCTCTTCCAGGTGAGCGGGGCCGCAGCCGCTGGGACCGCAGGGGCCGGTCGGGCTCCCAGTGGGCTCGCACAGGAGCTGGTCTGCAAGGCTGGCCGGGAGAGAGTGCACTGCCCGCCTGGCTTCCATGTGGCACTGCTGGGCAGCCCAGAGGCCCACGCTGTGCCCTGGCCCGCGGCGTCTGGCAGCGCTCACCGCATCTCTGCGTGGGGACTCGGGTGCCATGACTCAGGTGGAGGGGAGCGCGCGGGGGCCTGTGGGCCCAGGTGCTGCCCAGGGCCCTGCCCTTCCACCCCAGACGTTCGCGCTTCGATCGCCAGCTGGGCCTAGGGACCGTACCCATGCACAA
This sequence comes from Eptesicus fuscus, assembly GCF_027574615.1. Taxonomy (NCBI): domain Eukaryota; kingdom Metazoa; phylum Chordata; class Mammalia; order Chiroptera; family Vespertilionidae; genus Eptesicus; species Eptesicus fuscus. The sequence continues at coordinate 60,630,386 of NC_072489.1, read as the reverse complement.
ATTTCGTGCACCGGGCCTCTAGTCTATAATAATAAAAGCATAGTATGCTATTTAGACCGGACGTCCTTCTGGACGACCTTCCGGACGAAGCCAGGGCTGTGAGGGAAGCCTGGGTCCCAGGTGCCGGAGTGAAGCTGGTGCCGGCAGACGGGGGAAGGAAGGTCTACTCTTGCATGATTTTCATGCATCGGGCTTCCAGTATACTAGTGGCCCGGTGCACGAAATTTGTGCATGGGGAGGGGGGCCTGCACCCTCTCCAATCTGAGACCCCTCGGGGGATGTCTGACTGCCGGTTTAGGCCCGATCCCCTAAACCAGCAGTCGGACATCCCTCTGGCAATCCGGGACCGCTGGCTCCTAACCACTCACTTGCCTGCCTGCTGATCACCCCTAACCACTCTGCCTGCCAGCCTGTTCACCCCCTACTGCCCCCCCTTGCTGGCCTACTCACCCCAAGTGCCCTCCCTGCCAGCCTGATTGTCCCCCACTGCCCCCCCCTGTGCCAGCCTGCTCGCCCCCAACCAGGCCTGCTCATCTCCAACTGGCCCCCCCTGCCAGCCTAATCGCTCCCAACTGCCCTCCCTTCCTGGCCTGATCGCCCCTAACCACCTCTGCCTCAGCCCGGCCACCATGGCTTTTACCGGAAGGTCTCCTGGTCTAATTAGCATATTATCCTTTAATTAGTATAGATAATAATGTTATATCTCAATAAAACTGAAAGCAAGGGAAGACAAAGCACAGAGAGGTGGGGAGAACTGTAAAAATATATACAAAAATGTAAGAAATATAGCAGACAGAGGTGTAGAATGAGTTCCAGAAACAGAAAAATAAATAAGGAATCGTTTTTTAAAAACAATGATCAAGAAATGTCCAGAATTAGAGATCTAGTTCATATTGAATGGGGTCAGAGTGTAAAATAGAATATACGGTAACACTTAGACACATTATTGTGAAATTTAAAAATCTCAAAGACAAAGAAAATGATACAATGCTGTCTAGAGAGAAAAGGCAGTGTACCCACATAGAAAAACAATCAGATTGACAGGGTATCAGTGCAACCCCAGGTGCAGAAAACAACACAGAATCCTGCAGGATCCGTTTCAGAATGCGTAACTTCAAACTGATAAAGGGTCTCTTCCAAACGACATCACAATGAGGGAGGAAATGAGAGGCACTGCTTCGAGAACTGGGGTAGGGAACCTTTTTTTTTGCCGAGAGCCACTTGGATCTTTACATCATTTGCGGGCCACACAAAATTATCACCTTAAAAATCAGCCTGCTCTATTTGGTAAAACACTTAACTCACTCCTAATGCCTTGGCAGGGCCAGACCAAAAGATTTCTCCGGCCTTATGTGGCCCACAGGCTGGGTGTTCCCCACCCCTGCCTTAGAATCAAGAAGACAAGAATACTTGCTATTGCTACTGCTGTGCTTTAACACTGAATTTTTTTTTTGGTGACACTGGTTAATAATATTATACAAGTTTTAGAGGTACAATTCTATAGTACATTATCTGTATATTGTATTGTGCTACTGCTATTCAACATAGCTCTGGAGGTAGAGACCCCCACAATAAAAAAAAAAAGGAAAAAAAAGGTATGAGGATTGGGAGATAAAAAATGATGATGATGATGAAGGAGAGGAGGAGGAGGAAGAGGAGGAGGAGGAGGAGGATCGGGAAAATTATTTTTTAAATTGTAAAAGTTATAATTAAGAAAGAAATCCTGATACTTACAACTTAGCATCACCTCTAGCCAATCAATTCATATGAAAACTGATATTTCCACTGGAAAATATCTGAATGTGCTTTGACAGGCTTCAATAAGCAAGATAAATCTTACCAAATCCCAATTAGAAATCACACAACATGTGACAATGCAGGAGACGGCCAGCGTGCCGGCAGGAGAAAATGATGCTTTCACACAGGCATCTCGAGATGGAAGAACACAGATGAGCCTGATTACAGGGGTGGCTGGCACATTCTGACAGTCTTGGCTGTTATCACACCGTCCTATTATAAAGTTCACTGTTTTCCCTGCCATACACTGTGTGCTGACTTTCAATCGTAATGCATGATGGGCTTAAAACAAATCCCAAAACTAGGGATGCCAATGAAAAAAAGGAAAATGACATTGTAAACATGAAAAAAAAACAAATTTTAGTTTTTAACATATTGATATCGCTTGTAACCTTAGACCTACATCACCCCCCCCCAACATACATACACACAGACACGCACATACCCTGACACATGCACAGCACGACAGGTCCTTGTACAGCTTTAAGCCCTGGGATGAAAGTGGCCTAAATCTGAATGGAGTCTTTGGTTCAAGACCCAGGTTTCTCTAGCTCACATCAGTCTATCTTAGCACAATAAACAGAAAATGAACACTAATTCTGAAACAACAGAAAGCTTCCTAAAGCTGAAAGAATATGCAAATTTTTATGCCCAAACCATCTTTCTGTCTTTAATAAAGCAATCAACAGGCTCAGGACTAAAAGTTTAATCTAAGAACTCTGCAAATTAGCTGATATATGGAAATGCCTCTAAAACACTAATAAATTTAAAAACCTTTGCAAAAATAACATAAAAATCTACTTTGGAAATCAGCAAATTATAATGTTTTTATTGGAAGTATCTTTCCTACTGGCCATGAATTCAACACCTTGGAGCTTGTTAGCCAAAAAAACTTACACAAAACTTCAATGTGTAAAATGATGTCATCAGAAAAAGAAACATATTTAAGAGGTGTCCACTTTTACCATAGATGTGGGAGGTATATTCCAAGCCTGATCTGCTCTTTCTGTAACTAATATCTAAACTAATAAAAGGGTAATATGCAAATTGATTACGACGCCCTCACAGTAACAACCGAACAGCAGGCTGCGTGGGGCGACAAGGCCAGCAGGGGAGTTAGCGAGGGACGACCAAACAACTGACCAGCAGGCTGCGTGGGGTGACCAGGCCAGCAGGGGGGGCAGTGATGGGCGACCAGACCAGCAGAGGGGGACAATGAGGGGTGACCAGGCCAGTGGGGGGGCAGAAGGGGGTGACCAGGCTGGCAGGGGGGCAGTGAGGGGCAACCAGGACAGCGGAGGTGGCAGTGAGGGGAGACCAAGCCAACAGAGGGGGGCAGTGAGGGGTGACCAGGCTGCCGGGGGGGGGGGGACAGTTGTGGGCGACCAGGCTGGCAGGGGGGCATTTGGGGGCCAGCAGGCCAGCAGGGGGGGCAGTTAGGGGCAACCAGGCCAGTGGGGAGGGGCAGTTAGGGGTGACCAGGCCAACAGAGGGGGCAGTTAGGGGCGATCAGGCCGGCAGGAGGGGTAGTTAGGGGTGAAGCAGGCAGGCGAGCAGTTAGGAGTCAATGGTCCTGGATTGTGAGAGGGATGTCTGACTGCCGGTTTTGGACATCCCCCGAGGGGTCCCGGATTGGAGAGGGTCCAGACTGGGCTGAGGGACGCCCCCCACACGAATTTCGTGCTCTGGGCCTCTAGTCTGTATCAACCAAAGAGAATAATTGTTTCCCATACTTTATAACATTAGTGGCCCAGTGCACGATATCGCATGCAGCTTCCGCGGGAGCTGGCGGGAGCCGCAGCACACCACGGAAGCCGGCGAGAGGGAGCCACGCCACTCCTGCGAGAGGCGGGAGGGAGCTGCCGCCGCCACCCATGGGCCACCCATGGAAATGGGGGACCGAGAGGTGCTCCATGCATCTCCTGGTGACCGGTGGCACACACAGCCCTGCACCTCGCTGCACGCAGCCCCTCCCACTCGTGCGCACCTGCTGCGCACACGGCCTCCTGCAGATTGGTCGTTACTGTGACGGCGTCCCAACCAATTTGCATATTAGCTCTTTATTATATAGGACTAGGGGCCGGTGCACAAAATTTGTGCATGGGGCCAGGTGGGTCCCTTAGCCCGACCCGCACCCTCTCCAACCTGGGAGCCCTCAGGGGATGTCCTGCTGTCGGCTTAGTCCTGCTCCCGTGGTTCTCTGCTCTCTGCGGTCCTGCCTGCTTGATGCCACCGCAGGCCCTGGTGTCTGCTCTCTGTGGAGGCCTGCTTGCCCTTCGCCGTCGGGGCCAGGGACAAGCAGGGCCCTGGTGTCTGCTCTCTGTGGGGGTCCTGTGGGGAACTGCTTGCCCCTCGCTGCCACGGCCAGGGGCAAACAGGGCCCGGCTGTCTGCGCGCTTGCTGCGGGGATGTTCCCGCCCCACCCCTGGCTGCTTGCGCATGTGCTGGCTTCGAGCGCGTGGGTCCCGGGGATGTTCCCCCCCCCCCCCCCCCCCCCCCCCCCCCCCGGCTGCTCAGTGCCTGCGTGTGTAGGCCCGGAGTGGCCGGGGGCGTTCCGGGACCCTGGCTGTTCCGGGCCTACACACGGGCCTACAGGCTCAGAGCAGCCTGGCTCCTGAGGATGCCTGTCCCTGGGACGCAGGCCACTTGGCACTGGCGCACAGCCGCCCCCCGGCTGCTCGGTGCCAAACGACCCCCAGCCACTCTGGGCCTACAGGCTCAGAGCTGCCTGGTCCCAAGGACGCCCTTCCCTGGGACCCAGCCCACTTGGTGCCAGCACGCGTGCAAGTGGCCGCCTCACCCCCGGCCGCTTGGCACCTGTGTATGCAAATTAACCCTCCATCTTTGTTGGGTTAATTTGTATACTCACTCCTGATTGGCTGGTGGGCATTGCAAAATGATGGTCAATTTGCATCTTTCTCTTTTATTAGTGTAGATTATTATATAGGATTCTTTACGATACTGTAACATTTCTGAGCCCTCCCTGCTATTACTCTGATTAAAATTAAACCGGGTACTCCACTGCGTGTAGGTACATGTCTACATAGAAACTGAGTAGCTTATACCTCAATTATTTTTATGTCAATAACATCCCCCAAACTAGCCATTCAAGGCTCAAAAATAAGGTTCTTACCAAGCGGAGGCTGTGCACGCTGGTGAAGGAAAGACCCACCCGAGAGTGAGCTTTGCTGTCCTAAAGGACACGGAGACCTCTTGACTGCTGAGCAGGTGACTGTAACTATTCTGATCTTTCTTTGGTTTCTGGTAAAGGACTTATCTGTATGATGCCCTCTGATCTTTCACCTTTAGTCTCATATTACAAATGGGAAGTTTTGATCAACACACACACACACACACAGCCTCTGAACCAGTGGATAACAATACAGAGGCGTCAGGATGCAAATTACAAGCCAACCAGAATCCCTGAACAGAGGTAACAGAAGAACCACAAGAACCTCTAACCACCTTTCTTCCAAGTCCATCTTGTTTCTAAGCTCGGGGGGAATTTTGAGAACACGTGATTAGGAAATGAATCTATTTTATCGACACATTTGTCTTAGAAGGGTTACTAATCATAGAATAGAATACTTCACAATGTACTAATGCAATAACTTATTTTGGGGGTTAGGTAGACCTATAACATAAAAGTGACTACAGTTCAATAGATGTGCTTACTTTCATACAAATAATTACGGTCCTTGAAGAACTTACTCGGCCACAGAACAGACGTCAGCAGAGAAGTCTGACAAACTAGGTTTGGTCTGTGTAGGGAATAACATGGTTCCCTCACAGAGAATTAGAACACATTTCCTCTGATTATAGAACTGTCAAAAAACAAATTCTTGAAGGCAAAGAGGGACATTAGGAGGCATTGGGAAACCAGAAAACATAAAAGAAAAACATAAATAAGTACAAGTTATTAGGAGAAATTCAAAAGCGGAGTTACACAATCTAACCTTTTCACCCCAAATCAGTTCCTCCTTTTTCTCGCCAGTCCAGCATCGATGAAATGTAGAGTAATTGAAGTTTACTCTGGAGACACACCACGGGGCTCCCCAAGGCCATGGAGGGAAGTTCAACTGAGATGGAAAAGCCACAGGGAGGTCTGCAAAGAGGAACACACCACAAATGAACCCTCTGCGGGAAGAAGGGCGTTCGCATCTACAGGTTTAACCAACTCACGGAATACCCGGGCCGGTCTCCCCACACAACTGTCAACAGACAGACAATCAAAGACCACAGAGCAGCCCGAGCCAGTGTGGCTCAGTGGATAGAGCATCGGCCTGTGGACTGAAGGGTCCCAGGTTCGATTCTGGCCAAGGGCACAGGCCTGGGTTGCAGGCTCCATCCCCAGTAGGGGGTGTGCAGGAGGCAGCTGATCGATGATTCTCTCTCATGATTGATGTTTCTCTCTCTATCCCTCCCCCTTTCTCTCTGAAATCAATAAAAATAATTAAAAAAAAAAAAAGACCACAGAGCAGGGCTTCAACAAAAGCTCCCCAGAGTCCCCCAAGAATAACACACGCTTCTTTTCTCAACGGGTGGGTTGAATGTTGGTCAAAACCTCTAACGTCGCTCTAAATTCAAGCTATTAATTTCACTAGTTCACGGGGCACTGCTAAGAGGGCCAGGCTTAGGGGGCCGGCCACCTCCGGTTGCATACAAACAATACACAACCAGAAGACACGCTAGTGGGCAGGGGGTTAAACACCCCACCTCCAGCCATCGGGGCACATCTGGACTCCACCTGTCACCCTCCCCGTGGGTTTTCAGGGGAACACTGCACCCCAGGGGCAAAGGACACCTAACCCCTCCATTCGCGGTACCCCATTCCCGAGAACAGGTTCTGTGGCTGGGGCGGAGGCGCGATATCCGAGGAACTACGTGGAACTTTAAAAATCGTTAGTGCAGACATTTGAAAAGTGGGCTCGGCGTTCTGTTCCTTCCACACCGAACGTCCCTCCACCTCACCACGCAGAGCGCCTGCACGCCCATCCCGCGGGCCACTGCTCGTGGGTCCGGAACAAACCGCACACGGAGGGGCGCCAAACGGGCCGCAGGGAACTCACACCCCAACACGGCCGCCGAGCGCGGGCAGGTGCGTGGCCCGGCCACTCGCGCTCCGGACGGTTCCTCCGGAGACTCAGACCCGCGGGACGCCGCGCAGCTGCCGGCTGCAGGGTCCTCCCCGGCCCGCGCCTCGCCCCGGAGCCGCCGGCGCACACGCGTTCCTCCGCCCCGGCCCGAGCGCCGCTCCGAAGGGGGATTTAAAGTCCTGCTCCCAACTGGCCGGGAGGCGGGCACCCGGGCGGCTGCGCCTCGCCGGGCCCTGGAACCCAGGCCACGGGCGCCCCCCTCGGCCCGAGCCTCCGAGCCTCCGAGCCCCGCCCGACGGCCGCCACCTCGGAGCGCCCCCCAACCCGAGCCTCCGAGCCTCCGAGCCCCGCCCGACGGCCGCCACCTCGGGGCGCCCCCCAACCCGAGCCTCCGAGCCCCGCCCGACGGCCGCCACCTCGGGGCGCCCCCTCCCCCGCACGCCCACCTGTCAGAGCGAGGCCGCCCCCCAAACCCGCCCGACGGCCGCCACTTGGCGCCGCTCCCTCGGGAACGCCGGGCCCCCAGCACCGCGCCCTTCGCACCAGGGCCTGAAAGGGCCCGGGTCGTGACCCCACCGACCCGTCGACCACGCCCGATGCCCTGCTGGGCTGAGTTCCGGGCGGGTCAGCCGCTCGGCCGCCCACCCGGCTCTCCCGTCCCGCCTCTCCCCGCAAGCGTCCTGCTTGGCCGTGTGGCCGCCGGCTCGGACGGCAGCCGGCTCCTTACCGCCTGGCAGCTGCCCCGAGTCACCCCCGCCGCCTTGTACGTCGCCGCTGCCGCCGCCGCCGCCGTCGTCCCCGTCACCGCCGCTGCTGCCGCGGCCGCCGCCATGTTTGGTGCGTCTCCGCTTCCTTCCCGCCCCACTGCTTTCGTCAAATCTCGCGCGAGCAGGGAGCAGCGCCCAGGCGGAAAGGAGAATTGGCTCTCTTGGGGTTCCGTAGTCGGCGGGGGCGGGGCCGAGGGGCGTGGCCAGAGCGCGGTGGGCGGGCGCGGAGTGGGCGGGGCCGGAGGGCGGGGCTGGCCTGCGGCCTGGGGCGCTGGCGAGCGGCCCGGGATTAGAGGAATTCGCTGGCGCTTAGACGCCCGGGCCTGCGGCTGCGATGGAGGTCGCGGCGGTCCGGCTGCTGCGCGGCGGCGCGCTGGTGAGTGCCCCGCGGGGGCGGGGGGCGCGCTGAGAGTCGGGGCGACCTTGGACCCGGCGGCAGAGTCTTCTTTCTAACGGGACGGGGGCGCCCGCCCCTCCGCGGGTCGGTGTCAGACCTTTCCCCGCGGCCGGCCGCGACCTGGGTTCCCGGGGGGCGGGCTGGCAGTGGCCGCGGCTGGGAAGGGGCTGGGGGCTGGCCGGGCTGACGCTCCTTTGGCGGAGCCGGCTCCCTGCGTGGCGTCGGAGGGCCGCGGGGGCGGGGTGCCCTTGCAGCTGTTGGGCCCGGGCCCCCGCGTCTGGGACCTGCGGAGGGAGACCCTGTGCAGAGATGGCACCTCTCCCTCCGGTGCCCCCTCTCCCCAGAGGTTATTTTTTAACCTCCCGCCACCCCCTCCAAAAAGGAAGACGGTTACAGCGGAGCTCCCCTGCCCTCCCCTCCCCTCCCCTCCCGGCCGCGGTCCTGCCCCGCAATGAGACGGGGCCTCGGGGCTGGAGGGTCAGACCCACGGGCCACGAAGAGAGCAACCCCCTGGTCCTCCTCCCGCGGCTGGGGTCTGAGCATCCTCCTGGATGGGCTCCCCTCGCACCCGGAGCCCTTGCCCACCCCGCCCCAGGGGCACCCACCTGTCGCGCCCAGTGCTGCTGGCCGGACCTGCGCACCTGTGGATCCACCGCCCGGCCGCCGGCGCCCGCAGCCCTCTGGCAAGCTGTCCAGACCCCCCCGCCCCCCTCCACACACTGTGCACGCACTTCCGTGTCCTCCGGGGCACCTGGGCCTTGCTGGCTGCTGTTTACTTTTCACCTGTCCTCTTATTTGCTAGAATGAGGTGAAAGTTCTCCAGGCGCAGGCTGCCTGCAGGCAGGACTCTGTCTCATTAAGGGTAATTACAGTTACTTGACGTCTAGGGGCATTAAGAAAATTAGTCAGACAATGTTAGCAAATTGTCCCAAAGAAAAACACGTGGTTATGATATTTGCGTGATACTGCTTTTTTTAATCGTTGTTGAATGGTTTCGCGGAATCGCCTGGGTCTCGCAGCTTGGCTGTTGGGGTCGGGGCCGCTGTTCCTGGAGCACACACAGACGTGCGGCGGCCTGTCCTCGGCCGCTCTCGCCGAATCGGGTAGCTCTCACAGCCGCCCCGTAAGGTCGTCTGACTTCCCAGATGCAGAGCCTGCAGCTGAATACGATGCAGCGGCTCGCTCAGAGTCCCGCAACTAGGGAAACGGGCGGGCAGGTGTCACGCAGATCGGATTCTGCACTTAACCATCCTTCGGGAGGCCGCGCACCTGTTTCGTTTGGATCCGTCGGTTCGGTGGCCGCGTATCGTCCTTCCTCCTTTTGTAGGCGTTGGCGGCGGCTGGGCTGTTGGCACTGGCACCGTGGATAAGAACGGGGCCAGTGGCTTGGGCTCGACCAGGCTCTGTCCCTTCCGAGGGGTATAACCTCGGACGTGCTGCTTCACCTCTGGGTCTTGGCTTCCTGATCCATAAAACGATGGAAAGGACAGTCCCTGTGCCCACAGGTGGCGGTGAAGACTCAACGAATTACATGTGCGCGTGAGGCACTTAAAATAGTGCCCCGCGTGGAGGTAGCTCTCCTTAAATATTCTCTCTCATTCTTGCCAGGTCTGAGTGCTGTGGCAGACACAGTAAGAAAGACCCTGACACTGACCTCTGAGCAGCTTCTCTCTTGCCCGGCCAGGGTGTGGCTCAGTTGGCTGAGTGAGTCCCCGGCACCAGGAGGACCCACCCTGGTTTGATTCCGGTCAGGCCCCAGGCCCCGGTTGCAGGTCAGGCCCCAGGCCCCGGTTGCAGACTCGATCTCCAGCCGGGGGCGTGCAGGAGGCAGCCAATCAGTGTTTCTCATGATGTTTCTATCTCTTCCTCTCTCTGAAATCAATAAAAGCATATTTTTAAAAAATTAAGAAGTTTACCTGTTAGTGGAAAGCTTAGCACTGTACCCACCCGGCCTCACCTCACCCAGGCGGGGCGCCGCCTGCCTGGGGCTCGGAGCAGGGGAGACGCCAGGGCCATCGGGGAGAGGCAGGCCCTCGGAGCTGGGTGTGGCTCTTAGGACGGGCACCTGACCTCGCAGCCGGTGGTTTCAGAACATTTCAGGTGATTTCCGTTCGGTTCATCGTGTCCAGGACTGCCAGCCCCTCCAGCTGCCGGGCGCACGTGGTCTCGCCCCGCCCCGCCATCAGCACCTGTTCGCGCGGGTATTTGGCATCTGGGCTGAGAGCTGCGTGTGGGAAACTTGGACGGGAGTCAGGCCACCCCCCCCCCCCCCGCTGGGGACATGCCCTGCTCCCCACGGTGGGGAGAATGGCATGTGAAGGGAGAGGACATGCTCGGGGCTCAGAGCAGCTCTGGGCACGCTGTAAATGCTCAGGGAGCACCAGCTACTGGCACAGGCGGAAGCCGGCACCACCCACTCCGGCACCACCCACTCCGGGCACCACCCTCTCCGGGTGGGCGTGCCTGCTCCCCGCAATGTGCTGATCAGCTGCGGGGCCTGCAGTTCACAGCAGGTCCTTGGCCTCAGGGAGTTACAGTTTTCAATGGGGACCCGGGCATGAGCGTTAAGAAAGGGGTGACAGGACAGTAGGACACTTGCCATTGCTAAATAAATGTGGGACGGATGTGCTCAGGGGAGTGGCTTAGGGCCTAAGGCTTAGGGAAGTCCGCAGAGGGTGGGGAGTCCAGGCCAAGGGGTGTCAGCCAAGCAGGAGGGACTGCGCTCTGAGAAACCTTCAGCGGGGAGGGCGGAGGGAGGGAGGGCTGCGGGAAGACGGGCGGGTCGGGGCAGTGCTGTCACCGTAAGGGGTAGGCCTGGCTTGTGCCTGCAGCAGCATCGCCCACAGCCCTGGGCTGAGCCCCTCTCCTCACCTCGACGCTGGCGCGTCTTCCTCCCCCTCCCCCCCCCTGGTTCCGGGAAGACCAACCGCCGAGATCTCCGGCTGCCTTAAGATTCTTTCCGCTTCTCTCAGAGGCTTTGCCCTGGAAAACGAAAATTTCACCTTCCACAACTGAACACTGAGTCTCCCTTTATATATTTGTTTTAAATATACTTTTATTGATTTCTGAGAGGAAAAGAGAGAGAGAGAGAGAGAGAGAGAGAGAGAAGCATCATTGATGAGAGAGAATCCTGGATCGGCTGCCTCCTGCATGCCCCCTACTGGGGATGGGGCCGCAACCCAGGCCTGTGCCCTGAACGGGAATCGAACCCTGACCTCCTGGGTCATAGGTGGACGCTCAACCCCTGAGCCAGTCCGGCCACTGTAATCTAAGTTAGAACATCTCAGAATTTTCTCTTTGCCAGAAAACAGGCACCTTAAACATTTACCAGTGGCCGATAGGATGTTGAACTGCTGCAAAGGACACTTGGGGAGATGTGATCAGAATGTTGAACTCATGTTGCCCTTTGACATGGAATTCTTCTTTCCGATGGCGTTGTGCAGGTAGAGTGCGCAGGTGTGGAATAACGTAGGTCAAAGCTGTTCATCAGGCTTTGGGTCCCCCCCCCCCCCATTTTGTTAGCTTAACAATAAGAGGCTGAAGTGAGAAGCAGCAGCGTCTGAGCTGCGACAGAACAGGCGTGCAAGAAGCACTGACTCAGGCGGGAAAGCGGAGGGGCCCGGGGAGGGGGAGTGTTTAGGGGCGAGGGGAGGGGGACAGCTCCCGGCTGGGAGGAAGGAGTTGCTGTGGGTGTTGATGAGCTGAGGAAGGATCTCTATGGGTGTGAATAAACGAACAGGGATTGTCATTGCAAGTGAATCCGCTACCCTGAAGGGGGTGGGGAGAAAGAAATTTTAGAAACAAAGTATTGATCGGTGAAGGGGAGCAACCTTTGCACCCCAATATATGTTTCTGTGGCATAAGGGGGACTTTAGGCCAAGTGGGTTTTTTTAAAAATATATTTTATTGATTTTAGAGAGGAAGGGAGAGGAAGAGAGGGATAGAAACATCAATGATGAGAGAGAATCATTGATTGGCCGCCTCCTGCACGGCCCACACCGGGGATCAAGCCCACAACCCAGGCATGTGCCCTTGGCCGGAATCAAACCTGGGACCTTTCAGTCCGCAGACTGATGCTCTAGCCACTGAGCCACATCAGCTAGGGCTAGGCCGAGTGGTTTTAGGAAAAGCGGATATGGGAGACGTTCTGAAAACCAAGAAGACGGCCTTTGTCAAGGTGGTTTGTGTCTGTCTGCATGGGAATCTGCAGTCCCTCCCGGGGCCGGCCTGCCTTCCCGGCTGGAGGCCTGCGCTGTGAGGGCGAGGAAGGCCACACAAAGATCGGGAGGCCGCTGGGCGGCCTGTCAATGCAGAGGCCTGCAGGCCGGCCGGGACGTGTGGGATGAAAGCTTGTTACCTAGAAGGCGGTCGTGGAGGGGACTCGTCCGAGGCCAAAGGTCAGTGGTCACCTCAGCTGCGCCGCCTGTGGCTGCATCTGGGAGACGGTGCCTTGGGGATGTCAGGGTGACTTCCTTTCCCAACCCCTCGGGGCTCAGTCCCCACCAGACCTTTCCTGGCCTTTGTTGTCTGTTCACTGCCGTTTGCTCTCTCCTGCCCGCCTGTGTGAAATGAGTGTGTCTGTCATTTACCTTCACACGATCCCACCGGGTCCTTCCCCCCTGACCCGCTGGTCGGCAAACTCATCAGTCCACAGAGCCAAATATCAACAGGGCAACGATTGAAATTTCTTTGGAGAGCCACATGTTTTAAACTTAAACTTCTTCTAACGCCACTTCTTCACAATAGACTCGCCCAGGCCGTGGTATTTTGTGGAAGAGCCACACTCAAGGGGCCAGAGAGCCGCCTGTGGCTCGCGAGCCGCGGTTGGCCGCCCACTGCCCTACCCTGTCACCAGTTGATTCCGGGTCACCCTCTGCATTCCCCTCTGAGGCTGATTGTAAATAAGAGGTAAATGGCCATTTCCGAGCGAGCGCTGTCTCACTGTGCTGAGACCTGCTTCCTGGCAGTTGGGCTCACCTAAACTCCGGAACCCGCAGGTGACCGTTGGCGCTGTGTCCCGTGCTCCGCCTCGGTCACCCCGTACCCGGTGCGCCACCCCCACACCTTCCTGCCGTGTCTCCGGTGCTGGCTCCTGCCTTGCTGGCGAGTTACTCCGTGTTCCTGAGCCTCTGCCTGTGTACAGGCCGGGACGTGCCGTTAAACTGGAATTTGTTTTTCTCCTGCTAATCCGTCTCTTATCAACCTGACGTCCAGGCCCGCCGGAAGCACGGAGAAGGGTGGGAGTGTGGCAGTGTGGGGAGAGCTGGGGGGTCCCTGGGCGAGTGGAGGGGGGGCCTGAGACAGAAGACGAAGCAAGACCCAGCGGTTTGGGCCGCTTGCAGCCGCTGGTGATCACAAGACCTTACCCCCCCTCCCCCCCCGCCCCCCGCCAAGGACACCTGAGAACAGAACGCCCGCTGACGTCGCCCTGGCCTGGGAGATCAGAGCAGAGGCCCAACTCTGCCGTTTGTGCCCCTGAGCCCCAGGACAGGTCCATTGGGCGGCGTTGGACAGGAAAGAGCTGCTCGGCGGGCGGAGCGGGAGGGCGACGGAGGGGAGGGATCTCACCCACCAATCAGAGAAGTCCGCTGCCTAGGACTTGCCCGACCAGGTGACCAGATGTGGGTGCATGACCAGGTGCCGGGCGAGAAGCCACCACAATGCAGACGGGGGTTTGGAGCCTGGTCTGATTCCAAGACATCCAGCAGAGGAGCTTTAAAGCTCGGGGCGGGCGGAGGTATAAGCCCCTGGAACCCCCCCCCGCCACACACACACACACACACACACACACACACATACCCCGCACGAGCTCAGACTCCCCGAGGCGCCGCTGTGCTTTCTGCCAGGTGTATCGGAGTCCGCTCATCCGCCTGCTTTGCTGCAGGGCTGCTTTCTGTCACTTGTTAGAATTCCTTCGGAGCGTGACAAGAGCCGAGGAGGGGCACCCCTCCCCCTGACTCTGGGGGGGGGGTGAGGGGGGGCTGTTCAGTAACAGAGGAGAGCTCTTTCTCTGCCCAACACGGGGCGGGGCGGGCTGTGCCTGAGCACCCCACTGACTGACCCACTTCTCGGGCTGTGTCCGCCGCTCGCTCGTGTGCGAGGTGTGAGCAGTGCATCATCCTGCGTAGAGTCAGGTTCTAACGGTCACGGTTACCCTGACCGAGGGGGTGGGCCAGAGTGAACCCTGTTGAGCTCTGGAATGGAATCAAAGGCACACGCACACACCCCTGTCTGCAGGGGAAGGGCTGGGGGGCGCGCACACCCCCCTGTCTGCAGGGAAAGGGCTAGGAGGGGGGCATACAACCCTGTCTGCAGGGGAAGGGCTGGGGGGCGCGCACACCCCTGTCTGCAGGGGAAGGGCTGGGGGGCGCGCACACCCCTGTCTGCAGGGGAAGGGCTGGGGGGCGCGCACACCCCTGTCTGCAGGGGAAGGGCTGGGGGGCGCGCACACCCCTGTCTGCAGGGAAAGGGCTGGGGAGGGGCGCACCCCCCTGTCTGCAGGGGAAGGGCCGGGGCGCACGGGGTGAGGCTATGAAATGGCCCTGCAGGGGAAGCAGACTTATGTTGCAGCATCTCCTGGGGAAAGTGGGGGTGGCTCTCCCTGGGGGTCAGCACCCCTTTGTCATGTGTCTGCCTGGGCCTCGCGTGCTATAAACACCCCCTTGTGCTGACTGCCAAGGAGGAGGTTACAGCTCACACTGTGGCCAAAGTTAATGAGTTTAGCAAAAGATTGACCCGAGCGCTCGGCGGCCGGGATCCCGGCCGGCTCTGTGCCGTGGGTGAGGCGCAGGGCAGGGCAGGAAAGTGTAGGGAGTTTCAAGATGCGTAAACGCGTAGGGTCACAAAGGCAGCAGATGGCGGTGGACGTTGTACCGTAAATTGTGACGGGACGTCGGTGCCTCTGACAGGAGCCCGGCCCAGGAGGGACTGCCGGGACTTTGAAGCAGCCCCGAGCCCAGCAGTGTCCCCGGGCGTCGGACCCGCGTGGGACGTGCGAGTCTGTCCTTCCTTCCGTGGCGGTGGCGTCCGTCACGCCTCCCCACTGCGACTCGCTCCTACGTAGCGAAGGGAAGGAAAGGCTCTTTCCCGTGAGGGGGCGGAGAGGTGTGAGTCTGACCCATCCCAGCCCCGGGGCTTCGGGGCCGTCCACCGGGGTCCCCACCCCCGGGCTTGGTCACCAGTGACCAGTGTCTACCAGCAGCCGCCGCGGTGCAGCAGGGAACAGGCGGGCGGAGCTCTGGAAACGGGGGGGCAGGGGGCGGGGGGGCATGAAGCCCCCTCCACTCAGGAGCACGCGCTGCTCTGCCCGGAGACCGGGGGGAGGGGCAGGGGGTGCTCTGTGGACAAGCGTGTGACGGCTGCGGCCACCACGCCGGGCAGGGGCTCTCGAAAGTCACCGTCGAGCCCGGCCGGCGGGGCTCAGGGGTTGAGCGTTGGCCTGGAACCAGGAGGTCACGGTTCGATTCCCGGTCGGGGCACAGGCCCGGGTTGCAGGCTCATCCCCAGTGAGGGGCTGCAGGAGGCAGCCGATCCGGGATTCTCTCTCCTCCTTGATGTTTCTCCCTCTCCCTCTCCCTTCCTCTCTGACATCAATAAACATATTTTTAAAAAAAATAAACTCTCGCCGAAACCGGTTTGGCTCAGTGGACAGAGCATCGGCCTGTGGACTCAAGGGTCCCAGGTTCGATTCCGGTCAAGGGCATGTACCTTGGTTGCGGGCACATCCCCAGTAGGGGGTGTGCAGGAGGCAGCTGATCGATGTTTCTCTCTCATCGATGTTTCTAACTCTCTATCCCTCTCTCTTCCTCTCTGTAAAAAAATCAATAAAAAATCAATAAAATCAATAAAATATCAAAAAATAAAAAGCCATCTACAGGAGTACTTTATGTGCTTCATAAAAAAAATAAAAATAAAAATAAATAAACTCTCACTCAGCATACAGCCCCGTCTCTTCCGGGAGCTCTTTCCCGCCGACACTGCGTGCCCTCCTCCGTTCTGGTCCAGTGTTCACGGCCCAGCTCTGTCTGGACGAGAAAAACGTTTCATGCAGCTTTGCCCCCAACTACCTGCCTCCTCATTTCCAAACAGAACAAAAGGGGACAGAGGGGTGAATTCACACACTTCCCTTCTCTGCGGCCAGCGGTCCTGTCCCAGTGAAACCGGAGCAGAATCCACGTGCTCCCAGCACAGCCCGGCCGCGATGGGCGGCGTGCGGGGACCGGGCCGTGGCTGCAGCGGGGGCTCCCCCGTTCTCGGGTGTGGGGGGCTCCGCAGGCGCAGCCAGAACCTGGAGGAGGGAGTTTGCGTGACGCAGGCGCGGCCGTGGATCCGGCACCGCTCGGCCCTCCCCACGCCCCGGACGCGTGCCTGGCTGCCCCGTGTGGTCAGCAGCTTCTCGAAGCGCCAGCGCTCGCCTCCCTCTGGACGCCCAGCCCGGGCGGGGCCGGGGCCGGGGCCAAGGCAGCCTCTTCCTCATGAGGAACAACAGGAAAGCACGGATTTCTCTCAGCAGCTTTATCCGGAATAACTTCCCTCCACGAAGCTCAGTCACTGTAAGTGAAGAACATAGTGATGTTCAGCCCCTTGACGGAGCTGTGCGCCCACCCGTCACCCAGAGAGGCTGGGAGCTATTTGTCATCGGCGGCATCCCTGCGCCCTTCACAATTCCTTCTCCTCCCCCTCTTCCTCCTCCCGCTCCTCCTCTTCCCCCTCCTCTTCTTCCCCTTATCTTCCTCTCTCCTCCTCTTCCTCCTCCTCCTCCTCCTCCTCCTCCTCCCCCTCCTCTTCTTCCCCTTCCTCATCTTCCTCTTTCCTCCTCTTCCTCCTCCTCATCTTCCTCTTTCCTCCTCTTCCTCCTCCTCCTCCCCTTCATCCTCCTCCTCCTCTTCCCCTCTTCCTCCTCTTCTTCCTCCTCTTCCTCTTCTTCCCCCTCTTCTTCCCCCTCTTCTCCTCCTCCTCCTCTTCCCCTCCTCCTCCCCCCTCTTCTTCCCCTTCCTCCTCTTCCTCTCTCCTCCTCTTCCTCCTCCTCCTCTTCCTCCTCCTCCTCCCTTCCTCCTCCTCCTCCTCTTCCCCTTCTTCCCCCTCTTCTTCCCCCTCTTCTTCCTCCTCTTCCTCTTCATCCTCTTCCTCCTCCCCCTCCCCCACCCGGCCCCACCCCACCCCAGCAGCCACCTCCCTCCCTCTTCTGGATTTTCATAGATAGAACCACATAATATGTGCACTTCTGTGCCAGCTACCCCTACTTGGCATGTTTTCAGGCTTGGGAAATGACTGATTCCTTGTTTCCTTTACTAAAATTCCGCAAAAGAACAGTGAAAAGGTGTAATAAGCATTAAAATTGGATGGCCTCTTTTTTCAATAAAATGGTAGCAACTCCATTGCTGAGTAGAAGGGCAGGTCGAGGGCTTGGGACATGGCGACAGGGAGCGTGCTAGCCTGGCAGGTCCCGAGGTAACTCACCACCGGACCGCGTCTGTCATGACGACTGAGCGCCACTGACCCCACGGTCCTGGCGGCAAGAGCCATCTCCGCCCTCGGAGCCCTCTCTGCGGCGGGTCCTCGCAGGGTGCCTTCCGTGGCTTCTCACGATCCTCACAGCTCCGAGCAAGCGGGTTCTCCACGCTGTACAGGGGAGGGAACCAGGACAGAGGTGGTAACGGAGGTCAAGGTCACCTGCCCAAGGTCACAGCGTTGTTGGCGATGAGGTGCGAGGGTTCGCAGCCAGTTCTCTGACGCCAGAGCTGCTTTGCTCTCAGGAGTTCTTACTGACATCAGAGAGGAGAAGAGGGCGGGGAGAGAGACATCAATGATGAGAGAACCACGGACCGGCTGCCTCCTGCACCCCCCACTGGGGATGGAGCCCACAACCCGGCCTGTGCCCCGACCGGGAATCGAACCGTGGCCTCCTGGTTCCTAGGCAGACGCTCGACTGAGCCCGCCGGCCGGGCCCGAGCAGCTTCCCCTCACCCTTTCTGTGCTGTGCTCGAGGAAACACACAGGCCGTGGAGTTAAGAATGAGCTGCATCCAGAACGTTCTCTTGGCTGGCCGGTAGAGTTCGCCATCTGCGGATGTGCTCACTCGGAGCAGCTCGTTGCTGGTGAGGGACTTCTGTCCGCGCAGCCACGTTTGCTCTTGTTCCCATGACCGTGAACAAAAAGAAGTTGATGTTCTGACCCATCTCCTACCGTGTGTGCGCACGTGTGCATATGTGTGTACACGTGTGCGTCCCATCTCCATGTGTGTGGTGTGTGTGCGTGGGTGCATATGTGTGGTGTGTGTAGGCATGTACACATGTGCCTGAGTGCTCCCTGCTCAACGGGGACTGTTTTTACAGCTAAGACGAACCTTCCCAGCCTGCCTGCCTTCTTGGAAGAGCCCGCCCCGGGCCCTCCGGTCCTCCCAGTCCCAGGCGCTGCTCAGCCCGGCAGGCGGCGGGCTCCCCGGCGCCCCCCTGCAGACGCTCTCCGAGGAGGAGCTGATGATCCAGAGCGCAGGTGAGCGGCTCCCTGCCCTGGCTGCCCTCGCCGGGTCGGGGCTGCGGCTTGAGGTCCAGGCACGCGGGCGGATCTGTGCATCTGCGTTTGTGAGTGGAATTGTTTGACATGAATTTAAAATTCTTTTTGAAAAAAAGTAATGCACGTCATAGCAATAGAGTCAGACCTGCGGGTGTTGTTTTCCTCTCGCAGCTAGAAAATTTGCCCAGGAACAAGTCGCTCCCTTGGTCTCAACAATGGATGAAAACGCGAAGATGGAGAAGTCAGTGGTACAAGGCCTGTTCCAGCAAGGGGTACGTAACGCACACGTTCCGGGTCCGATGCTGGGCTGCTTTGGGACGACGGAGGGTCTGTAACGACAGCGTCTGAGCTCTGCGGGGAGCGACCGCCTCGGCCTCAGGCCCCGCGTCCTCGCTGCTTCCTCCCGGAGCCCCTCTCCACTTCTCCGGCCACTTCCCTCCCCCTTGCGGCTGTCCCTTCAGCCCAGCTCAGTGTCCCCCCGCTTACAACCGGACGGCAGTGGAGGGGCCAGAGTGTCTGAGAGGAGGGGAGGGCGCTCGCCTGCCACGGTCACCAGCTCCGGGGGGTGAATTGCGTGCACACACCTTCCCTTCCTGGAATGAGGACTCGGACCCGGGCAGCCGCGGGTTCCTGTCCAGGCCGACTACTGAGCGGCGCGGGTCCCGGGAAGCCCGGCCGCTGGGTCTGGCCGGTCCAGCTGGGCTGGGAAGCGCCGCCGGCTGTGTCCGCTGTGGCAGACCCGGCGGCACGGCCCCTGGAGGCCGAGGAGCCGGGCAGCTCCTGGCGGGGGAGGCCGTGCCGAGGGAGAGAGACGTCGCCACGAGCAGGTCCCCTCAGTTCCTCCTCACGGGACACCGGCGGGAAGGGGCCGCGCTCAGCCCACCGCCCGCCCCGCAGCCGGAGCGGTGCCGTCAGGGGGTGTGGCAGGTTCCCGCGCCCCTTCCTGGTCTCCGCAGCTTCTTCCCCGGGGGGTGGCTTTAGGTGACAGGTGGAAGCAGGCAGCGTGGCGGGTAGTTACGTCGCCCTCTCAGATGCGTGTGGTCAATTTCACGTGCGTGGACATAACGGCATCCACACGACACGTAAAGCGGAAGGTGCGTGCTCACAGCTCGCCTGTGACTTGTTCTTGCGAGAACGGCTGCCTGCTGAGCGCCCGCTCCCCCGCAGTTCATGGCCGTGGACGTGGACGCCAAGTACGGAGGGACCGGGGCCGCCTTCTTCTCCGTCGTGCTGGTGGTGGAGGAGCTGGCCAAGGTGGACGCGTCCGTGGCTCTGGTCTGCGACATCCAGAACACGGTGGTGAACGGGCTGCTGCGGAAGCACGGGACGGAGGAGCAGAAGGCCGCCTACCTGCGCCAGCTGGCCACGGCCAAGGTGAGGGCCGCGGGGGCGGGGCTTCCGTGCCCGGTTTCTGGGCGGACGTGGCCGTGCGTGGCGTGTCTGCTCCAGGCCCGGAAGCGCGACCGGCAAAGCCCCTGGTGCGTTCTCGCCGCTAGAAACACACTCTGCCTCTCGCTTCCACTGGGAAATCGAGAGGATAATCGTGTGACAATGGAGTTACTGTTTTTGACCCGATGATATTTGTGGTGCCCTCACTGGAGGTGTCACGTCCCTCGCGCTGTCTTTCTCCTGGAGTCGAGCCGATTCACTGACACTTAGCACTGGACGTGCGTGCTGGGCCCCGGCCTGCCTCAGACGGGGGAAGGGGTGGGAGGTCGGGAAATACTGCCGTCAGGGCGCCGACTCGGCCCTGGGACGAGCAGGTGGATAGCGTGGCCGCCCGGCCGAGGAGGGTGTGTGCTGGCCGTGAGCGTGTCCTGCGGAGTGTGAGCCGCGAGCGTGTCCTGCGGAGTGTGAGCCGCGAGCGTGTCCTGCGGAGTGTGAGCCGCGAACGACCCTCGTGTCCCCGCAGGTGGGGAGCTTCTGCCTCTCGGAGGCCGGGGCCGGCAGCGACTCGTTCGCCTTGAAGACCAGAGCCGAGAAGAAGGGGGGCCACTACGTCCTCAGCGGGTCCAAGATGTGGATCAGCAGCGCCCGGGAGGCGGAGCTCTTCCTGGTGATGGCCAACGCGGACCCAGGCGCGGTCAGTCCCCAGCACCCGCCTTCCCGCCCTCTCTCCGCCCGCGCCCCGCCCCCCAGGCCTGTCCTGGCGTCTGCCTCCTCGGCACTGGCAGGTGCGTGCCCGCCTCCCTCGCAGCACCGCCTCCTGGTGCCGACGCAGGTGTGTGCCCCGGGCCGCCACCTCCACGTCGTCTCACTTCCCATTCCCGATGTAACGGTGAGACAGCCGAGGACCGTTTAGTTCATTTCGTTTTAAGATTATCTTGTTCATTGGGAAATAGACAAACAGCAAAATAAATACACTTTAGCTTTTGTCTTTTCTCCAATGTGACATTTAATGGGATTAAATTTTAAGACGTTTTTAATGAAATTGAAGATGAAGCGTGGAGTCCCCGTGATCACGTGATTCTGTAACTGGATCATGGAAAAGCCCCCCCGGGTTCGGAGGCAGGAGGAGGCGAGGCTGTGAGACTGAGCCCAGGCCTCTCTCCTCGCGCCTCGCGTCTCGCTAAAGGTCCTGCCGCCTGCACTGGGGAGGAGGGTCTCCGCAGCCCAGTGTGCTCACACCCCGCCTCCCCCAGGGGTACCGAGGGATCACCTGCTTCCTGGTCGACCGGGACACAGAGGGCTTCCATGTGGGCAAAGCGGAGAACAAGCTGGGCATCCGGGCCTCGTCCACCTGCCCGCTCACCCTCGAGGACGTCAAGGTGGGTGCCTGCTCCAGCGCGTGGGCGGGTGCGGGGCGGCCCCCCCCAACCGCACGAGACAGGTGTGCAAGGACCAGGGCGTGCTCGGGGCATCATGATCACTGCGCTCTCCGGAGGGGCTGGCTGCCCGCAGCTCCGTTTATCCGTTTATCCGCGATGCTTGTGGCCGGGCGCAGGCAGGAGCCCGTGCGGGGACAGTGAAGGCCACAAGGGGGGGGTGTTGCTCAGGGAGATGGAGAGCCCCGGGCAGCGCCCCGCAGTTCTGAGCTGAGTCGTTTAAAAATGAGGGTCAGACGAGAGAGAGAGAGAGAGAGAGAGAGAGAGAGAGAGAGAGAGAGAGAGAGGCCGTGGGGGTGGACTTTAGAGAGAGAGAGGCCGTGGGGGTGGGCTTTAGAGAGAGAGAGAGAGAGGCCGTGGGGGTGGACTTTAGAGAGAGAGGCCGTGGGGGTGGACTTTAGAGAGAGAGAGGCCGTGGGGGTGGGCTTTAGAGAGAGAGAGAGAGAGGCCGTGGGGGTGGACTTTAGAGAGCGAGAGGGGCCGTGGGGGTGGACTTTAGAGAGAGGCCGTGGGGGTGGACTTTAGAGAGAGAGAGAGAGGCCGTGGGGGTGGACTTTAGAGAGAGAGAGAGAGGCCGTGGGGGTGGACTTTAGAGAGAGGGGCCGTGGGGGTGGACTTTAGAGAGAGGGGCCGTGGGGGTGGACTTTAGAGAGAGAGAGAGAGGCCGTGAGGGTGGACTTTAGAGAGAGAGAGGCTGTGAGGGTGGGCTTTAGAGAGAGAGAGAGAGGCCGTGAGGGTGGACTTTAGAGAGAGAGAGGCTGTGAGGGTGGGCTTTAGAGAGAGAGAGAGAGGGGCCGTGGGGGTGGGCTTTAGAGAGAGAGAGAGGGGCCGTGGGGGTGGACTTTAGAGAGAGGCCGTGGGGGTGGACTTTAGAGAGAGAGAGGCCGTGGGGGTGGACTTTAGAGAGAGAGAGGCCGTGGGGGTGGACTTTAGAGAGAGAGAGGCCGTGGGGGTGGGCTTTAGAGAGAGAGAGAGAGAGGCCGTGGGGGTGGACTTTAGAGAGCGAGAGGGGCCGTGGGGGTGGGCTTGAGAGGGGCCGGCGGGGCGGGTTCTCTGCTGCTCACACCGGGACTCGCCCGGCTCACGGCTGCGCCCGGACTGGCCTGCAGCTGCTGGGGCCTCACGCCGCCTCCTTCCTCCTGCTTCCCTCTCCTCTCTCCGTCTCCCCGCTGTCCGCACCCTGAAGCCGAGTGCCCTGTGGCTGTTTCTGGTGTGGCCTTTGGAAGTGATGAGTGAACACGACCCCCTCCCCTCCCCTCCTCTCCAGGCGCCCGTGCACGTGCTCAGGTGTGTGCTTAGGGGTGACGGCCTCCACGGGAGCCCCCGCCGAGCGTCCGCAGGGAGTCCGTGTTCTCTGTGACTCCGTGTCACTCACACGGGGCCCCGCGGACAGGAGCTGGGCGCCTCGTTCCTTCGTGCTGTGGAGGGGCTGTATGCGACCCCTCCTCTGACGCATTCGTCACCGGCAGGTGCCGGCAGGGGTCGTCCCTCCCAGAGCCGTGCGGGGAGCCATTCACGCGGGACGCAGCGGGGCGAGCACTGTGCTGGCTCACGTTGCAGTAGATGTGCGTTAAGAGGAAAAAACCAGCCGGGCCGGGAGGCTCAGTGGTTGAGCATGACCCACGAACGGGAGGTCACGTTCGATTTCCGGTCAGGGCACAGGCCCGGTGGGGGGCGGGCCAAGGAGCGGCCGTCAGGAGGCAGCCAATCAGTGATTCTCATCATTAACGTTTCTATTCCTCTCTCTCTCCCTTCCTCTCTGAAATCAACAAAAACATTTTTATTTTTGCACGCTGGCCCACGCGCCCCACACCCACGCGCCCCCACTCATGCGCGCACCTCCCACCCGCAGGGCCAGCGCCAGCCAGGACCCCGCTATTTGGGCGCACACATGCGTGTGCGCCTCTGGCCTAGCTTTTTCTCCAGGTGCATTTTGTATTGTGACACTTTGTTTTTAAAAAAATACATTTTATTGATTTTTTACAGAGAGGAAGGGAGAGGGATAGAGAGTTAGAAACATCGATGAGAGAGAAACATCGATCAGCTGCCTCCTGCACATCCCCCACTGGGGATGTGCCCGCAACCAAGATACATGCCCTTGACCGGAATTGAACCTGGGACCCTTCAGTCCGCAGGCCGACGCTCCATCCACTGAGCCACACCGGTCAGGGCTATTGTGACACTTCATACTTTTTCAATAAACATGACGCCTGAGCCCTCGGTGCTGCCTTCCTTCCCGGAGACTCAGCGTGCCAACAAAAACAATTTTTAAATATATTTTTATTGATTTCAGAGAGGAAGGGAGAGGGAGAGATAGAAACATCAATGATGAGAGGAATCATGGATCGGCTGACTGCTGCACGCTCCCTACTGGGGATCAAGCCTGCAACCCAGGCATGTGCCCTGACCTGGAATCAAACCAGGGACCCTTCAGTCTGTAGGCCGATGCTCTATCCACTGAGCCAAAACAGCTAGGGCAATATTAAAAACATATATATATATATACATACACACACATACACATATATAATTAAAATGAGTTATGTTGAATTAAACTAAGAAATAACTGCTGTTTTCCCAGGTTCCAGAAGCCAATGTCCTGGGGCAGGTTGGCCACGGCTACAAGTACGCCATCGGGAGCCTCAATGAAGGGAGAATAGGAATCGCTGCTCAGGTGGGTCGCGTCGTGCCCTCTCCCGCTCTGTCCCGGGCGGGTCAGTGAACACGCGGGAAGGGGAAATGCAGTGCAGCCAGCAAGCAGGGAGGCGTGCGGACACGGGCGCCCCGCCTCCAGGCCCGCGGGCTCCGGGCTCCGGGTCGGAGTGTCCTGAGGACCCCGCAGTGGGCTCAGCTGGCCGCTTCCTGCGTCAGAACGTGGCCGTTTCCGGCGCCTGCGTCGATAGCTTCCAGCCTGTGATAGTAGGTGCAGCGTTCTACTTGAAGCCCAGCTTCTAGAGCGTGGAATGCACCTGCGAGAAAGCTCTGCGTTAAGAAGAAGTGGTTTTGAACTCGGTAGTGAAAGTCTAATCGATAGGTAGTGACATGGTAGCTCTTAGCTTTGCGTGTGAATTCAGGTGATTTGTGTGTGGGAGACACTCGACATAGAGTGGCTACATTGGATCGATGTGTAGGGTGAGAACCGTCCAATTACCATATTTGCCCTTTGCCTTGCATATTACGTTTCTATTAAGTGATATCAGTTATTTCTCAGTTAAGAAAATGAATAAAGCCTTTGGTTTTATTATAAATTACATCATTTTTGTAGGATACATTTATTTACATTTAATCAGTGAATATCTGGAATTCAAAAACGGAAGAGCTTTTAGATATTGAAGATGTGATACGGATACCAGCTGTTGGATTACTTAAATGTTGTGGCATTACTCGAGATTATTTTCACCGCTGTTAGGTTTGCTAACAGAATATTCTTAAATCGTAACGCTTACCTCCCCGCAGAACTGGGCAGCATCTTATTGGAGTCCAGGTCAGGGAGCGCTGCTCCTCGGCTGATACCGCGGCGCCTCGTAGGGACCGAGGCCCGGGAACGGGTCTGGAGGGGTCCGTCCTCGACCCTCTGCAGCCGCAGAGAACTCAGACCTCAGGGCTTGCAGGGAAAGCATTTCACAGGGGGGCCTGTGTTAGCGGACAGCGGCCGTTTCAGTTTTCACTCCGACAGAAAACTCTGCTCTGAGGTGAAATGAACGTCAGTCCCAGGGCGATGGCGCCATCGGAGTGAGAGCGGAGCGCAGGGAGCCGCGCCCTTCCCCTGGTTCTCTGGAGTTTGGTTCGTTTGCTTTGCCCTTTAATTTTAGCACGATCCTCTGTCCCCAGAAAGCTCAGCGTAAAAGGCTGGAGGGAAAGGTGATGAGTTCTAATGAATCACGATGTTTGAGGGCATTTCCCCCAAAGCTTAACCTACCGACTCGCTCCGTTCCTGACCCTGCGTGGCGTGCCGTGCTTACATGTGACTTAATGACGCCGTAACGGTGGGTTCCGGGGCCGTTCGGTAGATGCGGAGCTTGGTTAGCAAGGAGGATCCGCAGCTGGGCCGGCCCCCGTGCTGGGTGTTCCTCCCGGGGGTGAGCCTCGGTCTTCCCACCTGCTCCCGAGTTCTCGGCTCCAGCTCTGCACTCCGCCCGTGCGGGGGTCCGACGCCCCGGCTGGCCACACGGCCCTGCCCAGGTTCGGGCTCTCACAATAGGAAATTCTGATCTTCTTCCCGCAGATGCTGGGACTGGCCCAAGGCTGTTTTGACTACACCATCCCGTACATTAAAGAAAGGATGCAGTTTGGCAAAAGACTATTTGACTTTCAGGTATACAACCCTTAGCGTCTTCTCCTGTGCGGGTGCCAGACTCGCCTGCCTTCCCGCTATTGAAGAGGGGGTGCAAGGCCGTGGGGGACCCTCGGATTCCAGTGGGAGAGGGAGGGGCACTGGTATGTCTGGGAGAGCCTGAGAGCCGGCTCCGCACAGCTTCCTAAGCTCCAGGACACGGGTGTGCCGTCACTCCCCGGGCTAAGTCCTGGTCCTCGGTGTTCCTGGCGTCAGGCCTGAGACAAGGCCCCGCACCTCGGGG
Organism: Eptesicus fuscus; assembly: GCF_027574615.1. NCBI lineage: Eukaryota > Metazoa > Chordata > Mammalia > Chiroptera > Vespertilionidae > Eptesicus > Eptesicus fuscus. The sequence continues at coordinate 60,604,412 of NC_072489.1, read as the reverse complement.
CTCCGGCGGCCTCGTCTGTCAGGTCACGATGAGGCCCCGTCCTCAGACGTGGAAGGTGCCGGCGCAGAGGGGTCTGACAGTGTTCAGTGACTGACAGTTGAGAGGCCGGAGCCGCGCAGGATCCTCTGGACACTTGGAGACTCGCTCTGTCTGACCCGCCCCTTCCACGGGCGCACTCGGCACAGAAAGTGCCAGAGAGATGCTCCCCGTCCCCTGTGGGTGGCACTGGCCTGGCCCCGGGGCCCGGCTCTCAGAGCTCCCGGCAGCCAGGGGATTGGTTGGGGCGGATATCATCTTCCTCTCCAGCCAGGACCGCCCTCAGCAGGTCTTAGCAGGTTGGAGGCTGGAGGGCAGCTTACGGAGCTTAGCCAGCTCATCGCCAGCGATGCAGAGGGATTACTGCGCGGTCTGCGTAATCCCCGTGAGCTCGGGCCTGCTGCATCCCTCGGGGTGCGTAGCAGCCAGGCATCATGCAAGCACATGCACTGCACGCGTGCAGAGGCCCCGGGCTGGAGTGCACAGTCAGGTCCAGGTCTGCAAAGTGGGAGCACGGCAGGCCTGCCCGGGTCCCCACAGTCACGTGACCACCGCCATCCTCTACATGGAGGCTGAGTTCCCAGGGTCCCTGCAGTCACGTGACCACTGCCATCCTCTACTTGGAGGCTGAGTTCCCAGGGTCCCCACAGTCACATGACCACCGCCATCTACTTGGAGGCTGAGTTCCCAGGGTCCCCGCAGTCACGTGACCACTGCCATCCTCTGCACGGAGACTGAGTTCCCAGGGTCCCTGCAGTCACGTGACCATTGCCATCCTCTACATGGAGGCTGAGTTCCCAGGGTCCCTGCAGTCACGTGACCACTGCCATCCTCTACTTGGAGGCTGAGTTCCCAGGGTCCCTGCAGTCACGTGACCACTGCCATCCTCTACTTGGAGGCTGAGTTCCCAGGGTCCCTGCAGTCACGTGACCACTGCCATCCTCTACATGGAGGCTGAGTTCCCAGGGTCCCTGCAGTCACGTGACCACTGCCATCCTCTACATGGAGGCTGAGTTCCCAGGGTCCCTGCAGTTACGTGACCACTGCCATCCTCTACTTGGAGGCTGAGTTCCCAGGGTCCCCGCAGTCACGTGACCACCGCCATCCTCTACATGGAGGCTGAGTTCCCAGGGTCCCCGCAGTCACGTGACCACTGCCATCCTCTACATGGAGGCTGAGTTCCCAGGGTCCCTGCAGTCACGTGACCACTGCCATCCTCTACTTGGAGGCTGAGTTCCCAGGGTCCCCGCAGTCACGTGACCACTGCCATCCTCTACATGGAGGCTGAGTTCCCAGGGTCCCTGCAGTCACGTGACCACCGCCATCTACTTGGAGGCTGAGTTCCCAGGGTCCCCGCAGTCACGTGACCACCGCCATCCTCTACATGGAGAGCGAGTTCCTAGGGCCAGGCAGGTGGTATCAGAATTACAGGGTCTGTGGTCCCAGCTTCTGGTCAGATGGTCACTGTATGGTCCTCGAGGCCTTGCTCAGAGCCAGCCGCCACCGGACAGCAGCAGAGGGCCAGGCGCGGGGCAGGGTTGAGGGAGGCTTGGTCCCCTCGGCACACGGGAGGCGGCGTACTGTGGACGCCGGGGAGGGAGGAAGGGCCAGGGCGACATTTCTAAAGATGCTTCTTAGAAAACTTGGGAGTCTGGTCATGAGAAGCAGCGCTGTTAGCTTTACGTCTGCGTGAAGCCTGGATGCCCCTTGGTCGGTTTTAAGAGCTTGACTCCCATCAGAGCAATTGGCTTGGCTCCGCCTGCGATGCGTCGCTCTCCTCCAGACCACGGGCTCCCGGAGGGAGGGACCGGCTGCAGAATCACGTGTTCTTCATTCGAGCAAATGAAAGTATATATTCAAAGCTTGCTTTTTTGGAACTTGGTTTAACCTCCACTTGAACATAAAAAGGGTTGAAAATAATTATTAAATAGAAGTCGAACTTTTCAAGTTAACTTGGTGGTCATTAATTTTGTCAACCTTGACAGTGTCACAGAATTACGTGAACTTGGAAAACTTGTTAAGCAGCACGTGCCGTGCAGGTGGCAGGCTCTGAAGTGTTTTTACAAAGCGAGTGTGGAGCTCGGGGGTGTGTGAGCCTGTCGCCCATCGGCGGGACGTGGGCGCCGTCTCTGACGTGGCCTCCCGTGCAGGGGCTGCAGCACCAGGTGGCCCAGGTGGCCACGCAGCTGGAGGCGGCGCGGCTGCTGACCTACAACGCCGCGCGGCTGGTGGAGGCGGGGAAGCCGTTCATCAAGGAGGCGGCCATGGCCAAGTACTACGCGTCCGAGGTGCGTGCTGCTGCTGCCGCCGCTTCAAACGTAATGCAAACGCCGGCGCTTCGCAGAAAAGGGCTTCAATTCTGTGAGGTCCCGAGTGCCCGGGGTCCCACCTGGAAGCCATGGCCCCAATTCAGGTGGGAGGGCCCGTCAGCCCCAAATGGGCCGCATCCGAGTGCTGGCGCCGCCCCCATGGTTCCACGTCGGTGCGAGTGAATGCCATGGAGATGAGGGGAAATGGAAACACCTAGAAGGGGCCACCCGTGTATGCGCTCTGTTCACACAGACCTGTTCCGTGTTGTACAGACGTGTTCCGTGTTACACAGACATGTACCTTGTTACACAGACGTGTTCCGTGTTACACAGACATGTACCTTGTTACACAGACGTGTTCCGTGTTACACAGACATGTACCTTGTTACACAGACGTGTTCCGTGTTACACAGACGAGCTCCATGTCACACAGACGTGTTCCATGTTACACAGACATGTACCTTGTTACACAGACGTGTTCCGTGTCACACAGACATGTACCTTGTCACACAGACGTGTTCCGTGTTACACAGACATGTACCTTGTCACACAGACGTGTTCCGTGTTACACAGACATGTACCTTGTCACACAGACGTGTTCCGTGTTACACAGACATGTACCTCGTTACACAGACGTGTTCCGTGTCACACAGACATGTTCCGTGTTGTACAGACGTGTTCCGTGTTACACAGACATGTACCTTGTTACACAGACGTGTTCCGTGTTACACAGACATGTACCTTGTCACACAGACGTGTTCCGTGTTACACAGACATGTACCTTGTTACACAGACGTGTTCCGTGTTACACAGACGCGGACTGAGAACCCGGCCAAGGCCTCAGCAGTTTGTCCTCCTCCCGTAGCCTCACGTGGTCCTGGAACCCTTCGTTCCGTTAGCTCCCGTCTCCGCCTCCCCGAGGGCCAGACTCCCAGACCCCGCGTCGACGCCGCCCGCGGCCCACGCGGCACGGGGTGGGGGGGAGGGTCTCACAGGCCCTGTTGTGGGGCAGGTCGCGGGGCTGACGACCAGCAGGTGCATCGACTGGATGGGCGGCGTGGGCTACACCAGGAGCTGCCCCGTGGAGAAGTACTTCCGAGACGCCAAGATCGGTAAGGGCGGCCCGTCCGCTGGCCGCTCGCCCTGCTGCTGCCTCCTGGGTGTGCGGGCCGCGGCGGCGGGTGCTGTGCCTGCGCCCGGGGTGTGGGGGGGGGCTCTCCTCTGGCTGGGCTTTCCCTCAGAACCGGGTTCGTACGTCCTGTTGAGAACGTCAGGCTGCCTTTGTCGACGCCTCGGCAGCCCTTTGAGTCACACCGCAGCCGCTCCGCTGCCCTGGCGGCGGCTCCGTGTGGGAGCGTCGCCCGTCACCAAACGGCTGAGGCCCAGCCCCCGGGCAGGGCACAAGGGGGGGGGGCACGTATGGCAGACCACCGACCTGTGTCCCCCCCCACTCACTGAAGGTCAAGGAGAAAACATACCCTCGGGTGAGGATGTTTAAAAATCTGCCTTTCCTTTTACTGAAAAGGTTAGTATTTGGGCTTGGTTAGTGCCTACGAGCCTGAGCCGAGGCCGTGTCCCAGGCGGAGGGCAGAGGCCGCCCGAGGCCCTGGCGCTTCTGCGCTGCCGGCTCAGGACGAGCTCCTCGGCCGCGCCCTGCGATGCGGGTTCTGGAACCAGAGTCTCACTCGCAGGCGGAAGCCATGGTCTCGCAGGCACAGCCGCTCCCCCGGGCGGCGTGTTGGGGACGCCGAGCGCAGCGCGCAGCGGGGCAGGGTCTGTGAGCTGTGCCGTCCACCCCGCTGAGTCCTCATGCCCGTCCCTGTGTTTCAGGTACCATATACGAGGGCGCGTCCAACATCCAGCTCAACACCATCGGGAAGCACCTGGACGCGCAGTACTGAGGGGCCGCGGGCCGTGGGAACTCGGGGTCGGTGCCTTCTGGGCAGCGGCAGCGGCTGATGGAGTTGTGGCCGTGGGTCTCGGCCGACTTCTCTGTGCTGCCTCCCAGCTCTGCCCCGCGTGCACGGGAACCGTTTCAATCTGGGAAGAAACGCTCCCCTCTCTTCTCGGAACTTCTCCACGTCCTGAGGCGGCGGCCCGGCTGCAGGTCCAGAGGGTTCTCTCCGCGTCTGGACGCTGGGACACCGCGCTTCTGTTCCCACGATCCCCCGCCCCCCCGCCCCCCCGCCCGTGGCACGCGTCAGGCATGTCGGTTAGACGTGGCAGTCTCCAGGGTTGAGTCCGTCCTAAGCTGCTAAACGAGGCAGAAACGGCCAGAAGTTTTCTGTGGGAAATCTAAAATCCCAGTTGTGAACCTGAGAACGGGGAAGGCGGGCTCCTCGTGAGTCACACACCAGGAAAACGTTGTTTTAACAAAATAAAGCGAAGCTGCCGCGGGCCAGCCTGTGTGGACACGGCTGTGCGTCTCCGTGCGAAGCTCCGGCGCGGGGCTCGCCATCAGAGGTGCCGTCCCGTCACCCGTCCTGTCGCCCGGGACGCGCTCCTGGCTCCACGTGGCTCCGTGATTCTCAGGAGGGAGGTGCCTGCCCCCCACGAGCCATGTCCGATCTCGGGGGGGGGGGGGGGGGGGTTAGAGCACGGTCAGTGACAGGAAGTAACAAGTGATTTCGCCCTGGGGAGCGGATGCGCGTTGGTTGCTGACGGCACAGACGCGGAGGGCAGAGGTCGGCACGTGTGGCTGGGGGACCTGACGGGACCCCTGTCAGGAGGGACCTCAAGGGTGCGTGTCCCGAGCCCTCAGGAGGGACGGGAATGGGGTGCCGGGGCCACGGGTCCTGAAGGGCCTTGGGACGGTGAGTGTTTGAAGGCTCAGCCGCCGCGGCTGCACGGGAAGCGCCTCGGGGCCTGGATGAAGGGCGGGCTCAGGAAGAAAACGAGAAGCTGTGCTTTGTGGTCATGGTGATGGAACTGGATTGTGCGATGCAGATCACAGGTAAACATTCAGAATGGTGCACATTCAGTGGACGTGGGATTACATTAAAATATTAGGAAGAAATAAGAACACAGTCCTTGGACCCAAAGCGGTAACATCTGCTTAACTTTCAAACGGGGAGATGAGGAAAGCCCTCATTCAGTCTCTCAGAACGAAAGTGGGGGACCTGATGGGAAGGGGGGGACCTGATGGGAAGTCGGGGGGACCCGATGGGAAGTGGGGGGACCCGATGGGAAGTGGGGGGCCTGATGGGAAGTCGGGGGGACCTGATGGGAAGTCGCGGGGACCTGATGGGAAGTGGGGGGGGGCCTGATGGGAAGTCGGGGGGACCTGATGGGAAGTGGGGGACCCGATGGAAAGTGGGGGGGCCTGGTGGGAAGTCGGGGGGACCTGATGGGAAGGGGGGGACCCGATGGGAAGTGGGAGGGCCTGGTGGGAAGTCGGAGTGGGTGCAGTGCTCTGAAAGGAGGGGCGTGGACGTCACTTCCTGTGACTGAACTGCGGAGAAGCCAACGTTGGTGAAAGACCCGGCTCCCCTGGAATTAGGAACATGGGAGCCCACGGGCCTCGCCGATGACCCGGCGAGCAGCCGATGGACGTCTGACGTCGGTGTTTCCTCCCCCCCACCTCTGCGCGCTCTGTAAGTCACTGGAGACAGTGCCCTCGGTGAGGATTACGGAAAGGCCCACAGAGCGAGAAATGGCTGATGGGAGATGCAGTCACGGACCGACACCCACAGCAGCCGGTTAAAGGAACAGGACCCGCTGAGGCTGTCACCGGCTTGTCTGGTGTTAAAGGGACAGAGTCAGCGTGTGCGGAGCACTAAGAAGCTGGGCAAGTGCAGGCTCGTGTGAGAATTCTTAACCAACCCCGAGGTCTCGTCGCCACGAGAAGCGCGCTGGGACTTGGAGCAGGAAGGCGGCCGGTTGCTGGCAGCGCCCCGCCCCCCCCCCCCCCCCCCCCCCCCCCCCGCAGGTTTCTAACGGGTGGCCAAGGTGCACCCCCCGTCTTCTACCCCCCCACACACAGGTTTTATAACGGAGGCCGTGGTGTGTCCCTGCCTCCCGTCCCCCCACACACACAGGTTTATAACGGAGGCCATGGTGCACACACACACACACACACACACACACAGGTTTATAACAGAGGCCGTGGTGCACACACACACACACACACACGCACAGGTTTATAACGGAGGCCGTGGTGCACGCACACACACACACACACACACACAGGTTTATAACGGAGGCCGTGGTGCACACACACACACACACACACGCACAGGTTTATAACGGAGGCCGTGGTGCACGCACACACACACACACACACACAGGTTTATAACGGAGGCCGTGGTGCACACACACACACACACACACACAGGTTTATAACGGAGGCTGTGGTGCACACACACACACACACACACACACACAGGTTTATAACGGAGGCCGTGGTGCACACACACACCCACACACACACACAGGTTTATAACGGAGGCCGTGGTGTGTGGGGATGGCAGTTGCCTGGGACACCACTTCTGTGCCTGAAAATCAGTGAGTGAGAGCTGCCGGGGGGGGGGGGGGGGCCTGGAATTTCCCACGTTGGTGCACCATCTTCCTTCCCGCTCTTCCTGCCTCTCTCACAGCCGCAGCCCAGTTGGCAGCGCCTGCAGCACCAGGGAGACCTGCCTGACCGGGGACCGGGGACTCGCCCTGAGCAGCTGCCGGGCTGAGCAGACCTCACCCAAGGGCTGGGCTGGGTTCGCGTCCAGCCCTGACTTGTAACTCGATTCTGGGCTTTGACCCGAGGTGTTTGAGGTGATATTGGCTTGGACGTGAACAGCGTGATCCAGGAAAAACAGAATTCCCAAGTCCTAGTGACGGCGAGGCCCCGGCCGGCGCCGAAAGGGGTGGTTCGCTGGGGCTGCCGCGGCCGTGACCTGGGAGCCACCCTGACAGGGTGTGAATGCGCAACGAGAGCCTGTTTGCTCCTGCCCGCCATGCCCGCCAGTCCCCGCCAGTCCGCCTGGCGCCGTGGGAAAGGCCACACGGCCCACCCCGTCCGCCTGTCTCTGCAGGGCTGCCTCCTTCCAGCCCGTCCTCCTGTCGGGAGGTCCCGCTGCCTGGGCCCCTCCACCCAGAGACCCCCACCCACAGCCCCTCCACCCACAGCCCCTCCACCCAGAGCCCCTCCACCCACAGCCCCTCCACCCACAGCCCCTCCACCCACAGCCCCTCCACCCACAGCCCCTCCACCCACAGCCCCTCCACCCGGGCCCCCCACCCGGGCCCTCCACCCACAGCCCCTCCACCCACAGCCCCTCCACCCGGAGCCCCTCCACCCACAGCCCCTCCACCCAGAGCCCCTCCACCCACAGCCCCTCCACCCAGAGCCCCTCCACCCACAGCCCCTCCACCCACAGCCCCTCCACCCACAGGCCCTCCACCCACAGCCCCTCCACCCACAGCCCCTCCACCCACAGCCCCTCCACCCACAGCCCCTCCACCCGGGCCCTCCACCCAGAGCCCCTCCACCCAGACCCCCCCCACCCGGGCCCTCCACCCACAGCCCCTCCACCCAGAGCCCCTCCACCCAGAGCCCTTCCACCCAGAGCCCCTCCACCCACAGCCCCTCCACCCAGAGCCCCTCCACCCAGGGCCCCTCCACCCAGAGCCCCTCCACCCACAGCCCCTCCACCCACAGCCCCTCCACCCAGGGCCCCTCCACCCAGGGCCCCTCCACCCAGGGCCCCTCCACCCGGAGCCCCTCCACCCACAGCCCCTCCACCCAGAGCCCCTCCACCCAGACCCCCCCCACCCGGGCCCTCCACCCACAGCCCCTCCACCCACAGCCCCTCCACCCACAGCCCCTCCACCCAGGGCCCCTCCACCCACAGCCCCTCCACCCACGGCCCCTCCACCCACGGCCCCTCCACCCACGGCCCCTCCACCCACAGCCCCTCCACCCACAGCCCCTCCACCCACAGCCCCTCCACCCGGAGCCCCTCCACCCACAGCCCCTCCACCCGGAGCCCCTCCACCCGGAGCCCCTCCACCCACAGCCCCTCCACCCACAGCCCCTCCACCCGGAGCCCCTCCACCCACAGCCCCTCCACCCGGAGCCCCTCCACCCACAGCCCCTCCACCCGGGCCCTCCACCCAGAGCCCCTCCACCCGGGCCCTCCACCCAGAGCCCCTCCACCCACAGCCCCTCCACCCAGAGCCCCTCCACCCGGAGCCCCTCCACCCACAGCCCCTCCACCCAGAGCCCCTCCACCCACAGCCCCTCCACCCGGGCCCTCCACCCAGAGCCCCTCCACCCGGGCCCTCCACCCAGCGCCCCTCCACCCACAGCCCCTCCACCCAGAGCCCCTCCACCCACAGCCCCTCCACCCACAGCCCCTCCACCCACAGCCCCTCCACCCACAGCCCCTCCACCCGGAGCCCCTCCACCCACAGCCCCTCCACCCGGGTCCCTCCACCCAGAGCCCCTCCACCCAGACCCCCCCCACCCACAGCCCCTCCACCCACAGCCCCTCCACCCACAGCCCCTCCACCCACAGCCCCTCCACCCGGGCCCTCCACCCAGAGCCCCTCCACCCAGACCCCCCCCACCCGGGCCCTCCACCCACAGCCCCTCCACCCACAGCCCCTCCACCCACAGCCCCTCCGCCCACAGCCCCTCCACCCACAGCCCCTCCGCCCACAGCCCCTCCACCCACAGCCCCTCCACCCACAGCCCCTCCACCCACAGCCCCTCCACCCAGAGCCCCTCCACCCAGAGCCCCTCCACCCGGGCCCTCCACCCGGAGCCCCTCCACCCACAGCCCCTCCACCCACAGCCCCTCCACCCACAGCCCCTCCACCCACAGCCCCTCCACCCACAGCCCCTCCACCCGGAGCCCCTCCGCCCGGGGCCTCCACCCGGGCCCTCCACCCGGGGCCTCCAGGGGACGATGGTGTCAGAGCCGATTGCCTCAGCAGCTGCGGAGGACGACCTTGCGCGGAGCCGAGCCCCGGCTCACCACTGACCCCGCCGGAAAGGATGCACGTTTCATGCAAAAACCAGAGCACCCCGGGCCGGCGTCTGGGAGGCGCCCCGTCCGTGCTTCTGTCTCCGGCGAGGGCGGCTCTCGGGGGCTGGTGGCGGCCTGTGGGGCCGTCCTGTGGTTCCTGCCAACACTCAGCCCCTCGTGTTCGGAGTTGCCCCTGCCCTTCACTTCTCACACGTGGGCCCTCCCTCTGCCCGGTTTCCCGCTCGGTTTGTGGGTTTCCTGCCTAAGACCTATGGTGACCGCCCCGTGGACGGAGCACCCCGACCTCAGCCCTGGGCCCCCGGCCCCGGAGGCTCGCAGCCCCCCCGGGGGCCCGCCCTGCCCGCATTGTTTCGAGGAGTAATTACATTTTTCATAAAGAGGCTGAACTCGCGGGGACGTCCCCTCGCGTGCGGGTTTGATGAGCGCGGTCTCCATATAGATTTCCATTGTTCTGCCGGTAATTAAATTTTCATGGAATGGAGAAGGCGACGTCCTGCGTGCTCTCGGTTATTATGGAGTTTTCACGTTCTGAGCGGCCCCTCTCGGAAGGTTTTCTGTTCCCGGTTCTTTCCAGCTTTTCTCGTTTCTAACCTCTCCTTTTGTATTTTCTATTTCTCTGACGATCTCACGTGACTCCGTGACCCGCAGAGTTTTAAGAAATAATTGTATTCAAAGCGTTCAAGAGCAGGACACACAATGAAAGCTGCCAGCGGGACAGGAAGCTCCGGGTTCCGGCAGGGAGAAGGCTGGAGGGCAGGCTCAGCCCAGCGGGCGGGCGGGACGTGCGCCCCGAAACCAGCTCGGGCCCCAGGAAGGAGGCAGCACTGTCCCCCGCGAGGGAAGGAGGCGCTGGGGCCTGGAGCCGAGGACAGCCAGCCCCGGGCTCGCAGGTGCGGGTGGGAGAGAACCAACAGCAGGAGGCAACGGGACTCGAGCACCTGGCAGTGCCCGGCGGTGCCCACGGGTGAGGGGAGCGAGGACAGCCCCAGGCGAGGCCCCGCCGAGGGGAGGCCGGGACGGAGCACCCGGACCCTCAGCCTCGGCCGAAGGAGGAGGACCAGGCTGGTCCCATCCACGGACCCAACACGTCAGGGCAGGTGGGGCTGAGCCAGGTGAGCGGGAGGCTCCTGAGAGCTGGAGGCGCTTCTTCTCCGGAGGAGGGAGGCTGGCGCCTGCGGGCCGGAAGGGGGGAGCCTAAACCGCGAACAGCTGTGTGGAATCCGCTGGTTTGGGGCAAGAGAGAATCTTTCCCATCTGCTGCGGACTGACTGTGCCCCGAATTCACGTGCGGAAGTGAAGGGCGAGGGCTGTGCGGGGCGGGCCGGGTGGGGCCGCGTGGGCGGTGCTCGGCCGCCGCCCCCCGGAGAGCCGCGCCGAGCCTCTCGGCCGTGACCTTGGACTTCCCAGCCTCCAGAACTGTGAGTGATGAGCCTTTCGTGCTTCTAAGCCCCCAAGTTCGCCCCAACAGACTGCGGCCACCCCGCTCCAGCCTCCAAGAGCGGAGGCAGGTGCCGAGGGAGCCCGGGAGCCCTGCAGACCCGTCCTGCTGGCGCTGGGACTTCAGAGACTGTTTCGTAAATGGCTTCCTTCCTGTCGCTCGCTGCCTTCGGTGGGGGCGGGGGGGGGGGGACAGGCTGGGAGTTGCTGGGGACACTGAGGCATCCTTTTGGAGAATCAGCGGGCCGGGAAGGGGGGGTGCTGTACAGACTCGCACACTCGGCGGATCTGCAGGTGGTGAGCCTGGACAGAGGGGGGTCCAGGCTCGTTCCAGCACCCCCTCAGCTCCACCCGGTCCCGGGAGGTCCTTGGGCCCAGGCGCCGACCCGGTCTGCTCCGCCCCCGCGGGCCATCCTAGGCCGGGGCCCACCTGTAGCGTCACGGCGACGTCCCAGGAAGAGGAGGTCTCGGGACGGAAGCAGCTGCCCTCCACGGGCCTCTCCCTCTCCGCCCGCCGTCCAGGTCTCAGTCATTCCAGAACCAGCCCTGCGATCGGGCAGGACTGCCTGGGTGGGGGGGGGGGGGGGGGGGGGGGGGGGGGGGGGGGCGGGGGCGGGGGCGGGGGTGGGGGGGGGAGGCATCAGAACAAGAGCCAGGCTGCGGAGGGGCGGGGGCCGGTGCGGGCATCTGGGCCGAGGCTGCCGCGACGACGTGCTATTAACCGCCGGCTGAACGCAACAGACACGCATTCTCTCTGAGTGCTGGGGGCCAGCCCTGGCCGGTGGGGCTCCATGGACAGAGCGACGGCCTGCGGACAGAAGGGTCCCAGTTCGATTCCGGTCAAGGGCATGTACCGCGGTTGCAGGCTCCTCCCCGGCCTGGGCCCTGGTCGGGGCGCGTGCAGGAGGCAGCCCATCGGTGTGTTTCTCTCACATGGATGTTTCTCCCTGTCTCCCCCGCTCTCCCTCTCTTTCTAAAAACGGATGGAACGCGTCCTCGGGTGAGGACGAAATAAACAAGATGTAAAGGAGCTGTGGGGCCGGAAGGCCGACGTCCAGGTGGGGGGCCAGGCTCCGGGGCTCTGCCTCCTCGGGCGTCTGGTGGCTGCCGGCACCTCGGGGGTCGTGGCTCGCACAGCACACCTCGCACCGCCTCCATCGTCCCTGCGCCTTCCCTCTGCGCACGTCTGCGTCCAGATTCCCCTCTTCTAAGGACTCCGCCACCTGGGACCCAGGGCCCAGGGCGACCCCATCTTACCGTGGTCACAGCGAAGTGCTCGCTGCCAAGTGGGGTCACATGCACAGTTCCGGGGGGACACGGATCTGGGGAGACCCTCTGCGACCCAACACACGTGGCACCGGCTGGGTCCCCCAAGGAGGAAGGAGGCTCCCTGGTGACCAGCGAGTGGCTCAGAAACAGCTCGTCCTGTGGAGCCTGGGGGCGGGGACGCACTCGGGGGAGGGCCCCGTTCAAGCCCACAGCCCGTTTAGAATGAAGCAGGCTTCCCGCATGTGGATGTTACAACACGGACAAGGGAGTGGGCTCGCCTATTTTTACTTCCGTAGACACGCCTGTGTAGCTGCCAGTCACGCTCAGTCTGCACGAAAAGCTTGGTTCCACGGGAAAGTTCTGCGTGTGCTGCTGTCATTTCAAACTCCCGCCGGAGAGGAGCGGCGGCGGGCGGGCGGGGCGCGTGGAGCAGCGATCGGCCAGGTGTCCCGCCGCAGGGCCACGCCTGATTCCCGCACGGGCTCCTCACGCCGAGCATGTTGCAGGCGGTGACTGGGAGTTAAGTATGAAGCCTGGCGTGGTGGACACGTGTGTGGTAGCACGTCCGTGAAGTTACTGAGGTTCTCTCCCGGCCTCTTCGCTAAAAGTTGTTGGGAAAAAACAGTGACTTTGCCCTGGTCGGTGCTCAGTGGTTAGCGCTCCCGTGACCTCGCAGCAGGAGCCTGGGCCTCGGGGTCAGGCTGCGGGTCTGGCATCCGCTCCCCCATCTCCCCTGTGCGATCGGAGGGTGGGGGGACACGTGACCTCCGTACAGCCTTTCCTCTCTGATGATAAAGTGGACATGACAACACTAAGGCCGTCGGAGGCCTGCTGTGCGGAGCGGGTGTGCGACGCCCGTGCCCGCAGAAGAGTGCCGTCCGCAGCCCGCCACTCAGGAACCGCCGCGCGCGTCACCGCGGGGGGGGGGGGGGGCCCGCCGGGCTCCGGGTCCGTGTTCCCGTCTCCTCAGATCAGACCAGCAGCCCACGCGCAGGTCCAAACGCCACGTGAAGAAACTTCTGGAGCCACGTCCGGGCACAGAGCAGCGCCTGCCCGCCAAGGGCAAACGCCTGCCGGCGGCGGGAGGCGGCCGTCCGCGTGGGGAGCGGCAGATGCTGAGCCCGGCCCGGTGGCTCCCGCTCCGGGATGATCTGCATGACATTCGGGTCAATCAATTTAGAGAGAATGAGTCTCGCCGCCACCGTGCGTGTCCAATCTCGGGGAATGGGGTCCCCGATGGGTTTCCGCGGCCGCTGTCATTTCCGCAGACGCATCGGCCGAGCGGGGTGCGGAGAGGAGGGGGCGCTTTCCACGCCTCTGCCCGGGACAGTCTGGCGCTCCTGCTCTGGGAGTGAAATTGAAATCATCGAGCCCTCTGAGGCATCGCAAGGACACCTTCCCGGAAGGACTCAGTCCGGGGGGGGGGGGCACAGAGCATCTGCCTGGAGGGCACACACACAGGCACACACCACATATACACACGCACACATACAGGCACACACCACATATGCACACGCACACACACAGGCACACACCACATATGCACACGCACACACACAGGCAGACGCCACATATACACATGCACACACACAGGAACACACCACATATGCGCGCGCACACACACAGGCAGACGCCACATATACACACGCACACACACAGGCACACACCACATATGCGCGCGCACACACACAGGCAGACGCCACATATGCACAGGCGCACACATGCACACATACATACAGGCACACAGCACATGCACACACACATACAGGCACACACACACACACACATGCACACACACACATATGCACACGCACACATGTGCACACACACACACACAGTCTTTTCCAGAGCCCACTTCTCTCTTTCCTGGCCGTGTCTACCTCCGGGAGGACTTCATTGGCAAACGCGCGGGAAGCCTGAATGCGTAGGGAAAGGGGCCATTAGCAATAGGCCAACGGGCTCACTTCCCCGGAACGGGCTGGCGTGCGCCGGGCTGTGGGTTTGGAGGACGCAGGCCGGTTCATTTCTGTGCGAGAACAGCCAGTCCCTCCGCAGGAGCCGGCGGCCTGCAGCGCCCGCGTCGCGTGTTGAGCGCGTCGGAAACGTGCGCAGGAAATTAAGGCAGAAGAAAGGCCTTTATTTGAAAAGTGCAGGACGCGCTGTCCCTGGGACAGCAGCAGGGTCGTCACTCCGAAAGGTTAAGGAGGACTTTATTTTCCCCCGTTCGCCGTGGGTTTGCCGGGCCGGCTCACCGGGATTTCAACTTCTAAAGGGAAGGAGATGGGGGCGGGGGAGGAGGAGGAGGGCTTTTTATTCACTTCCCACTTAATGTCCTCGCCGCCATGCCAGGCCCGGCTTAATGCGTGTAATTGCTACCTTTGATGAGAACGCGGTGATGGAGATCACGCGTTACACTGGGAAACCGTGTTTCTTTAGAGACGCGGCTGCGGCCTCTAATTACCGTGTAACAAGTGTCCCGGACAAAGGCGCGCCCGCGAGGCGGCCCCACAAAGCAGATCGGACGCGGCCCCACACAGCCTGCCCCCGGCTCGTTTCCTGAGCCGGAAGCCATTGTCTTAGGGGGCGCCCTTCCCCGCCGCCCAGGTGCCGCGCGGGCCTCTCCACGGCGACAAAGGCCCGGCTTGAACTCGCCCCGGGAAATAAGAAAGGGCTTTTATGAACTCCCCTTTCATAGGCAAATGAGCGGACGAGCTCGGGAGGGATAACGAGCCCCCCAAAAAGTGACTTTCCAGGGGCTCTGGGAGAGCCAGGGGCGTCCTCGTCCAGTGAGCTCAGCGATTCCTTTCTTCGCTTCAAGGAGGAGGCCCTGTGAGAAGGGGCTCGGGCTCGTGGAGAGGCGGCAGCGCCAGCTTCCCTGCGGCCGCCTCTCCGAGGACACAGGCCCTTTCTTGACTTTCGCCAGAACTTTCCAAAGGGATTCCTAATCACACATGAGGCCCACGGGTGGGTTTAGGAGACCCCGGGTGTGGACTGCACTTGGCTGTTAGGTTTGGAGGTTACTTCTTCACCTATCGCGGGGGGAGAGGGGCGGGGAGATCGGCTCACACCCGTTCTGCACCCTCCCCCCACTTCAGCATCAGTGAAGCCCGGAGGGAAACGCCAGGTCAGCCTCCAGGGCGATGCCGCTTATGGGCAGGGCTCTGCAGTCCCACCGCCGCCTGCAAATCCCACCCCCCAGTTCACCGCTTGTGCGGCATCGGCCTGGCGCACGGAAAGACCCAGTCATCACGGGTTCTGTGATGACGGAAGGCCTGGAAGCACTGGTGCTTCTTGAAATGGTTCCCAGGTCCCGGTCCCACCTCCGTGAGCCTGCAGCCCGAGGTCTCCGGGAAGAGACTGCTGCCAGAACCCCATTTCAGGAGGCTCTGTTTAAGTCGGGAGCTCTCTTTGGGCCTGGCCGCCTGGCTCCGTGGTTGAGCATCGACCTACGAACCAGGAGGTCACGGTTCGATTCCCGGTCAGGGCACAGGCCCGGGTTATGGGCTCCATTCCCAGTGTGGGGCATGCAGGAGGCAGCCAATCCATGATTCTCTCTCATCATTGATGTTTCTATCTCCCTCTTCCTCTCCCTTCCTCTCTGAAATCAATAAATATATAAAAAGTAAAAAACAAAAATAAAATTCAGGAGCCTTTGTGCTAGAGTTCAGCTGGGTTTGCCTTGGGCTGAGTCCTGTCAGAGGCTCTGGTCCTGTCGGTGGAGTCCCAGATCTGGCCCAGGAGCCAGGGAGACTGCTCCGTCAGAAGAAAGACCTGGATACATAACAGGAGAACCTCTCCCGCCCCCCTCACCTCAGTGCTAGGATTCAGCCCCTGCGTCCCCTGCTCACGTAGCTTCCTCGGCACAGGAGTCACCCCCACACTGTTCCCATAGAGCAGTGCCCCGAATGTCCTTTTGTAAAAAATATGTTTTAATTGATATCAGAGAGGAAGGGAGAGGGAGAGACAGATAGAAACATCAATGATGAGAATCATGGATCAGCTGCCACCTGCACCAACACCCACCCCCCCACTAGGGATCGAGCCCACAACCCGGGCCTGTGCCCTGAACAGGAATCGAACCGTGACCTCCTGGTTCATAGGTTGACGCTGGACCTCTGAGCCACACTGGCCGGGCCCAAATGCCCTTTTCTGCTAAACTCTCGAGTCCATCCCTGCTCACCAATACAAAACCCATGTCACTCAATTGCAAAGGATAAATGGATTGCAAAGTGGCGCTACCCGCGGCGCCAAACGTGTGATTCCACGCAGCCGTGAAAATGGCGCTGGAGAAGGGTCTGAAGTCTCTGCCAAGGCACCGGCCGCCGGGGTCTGGCCGGTCTTGATTCGGAGGGAAGACCAGCAGGCGAGGGAGACGGCCCAGCAGGCGCGCGGTGGAGCGTGATCGGACGCCGGGGGTGAAGATGTGCCTCGTGAGAGCGCGTGAAGCCTTTGGGCCGTTTTGCAGAAAATGCCACCTTGTAGGACCCTGTGAAAATCAGCCACAGAGACGGGCCCGCAGAGCGAGCCATCACACAATTTTTTGCTGGAGAAAAAAAAAAAAAAAAAGTTGCTTCAATGGCTCTAAATCAACCCGATTCACTGTTTGCTCCGTCGAAGATTCATCTGCAGTTACAGCCTCGACCTAAGAGCCGAGGCGATTTCTTGTAATAAATTAGGAGACAGACTCCTTGAGTTTTAGGACAAGTCCCGCATCCAGCCTCTCCTGACCGCACCCCTGACCCGGAAGGAAGGTCCCTGCTTTAGGCAGAGCCTCCTCAGGTGGGCTTTTCCCAGCAGCCGAGTTCCTACCACGGCCCTGACCTGGGCCTCCGTGCGCCAGGGGTATCTCGGGGTCCCCAGGACAAAAGGCACGCGTTCTTTTTGTTCTTTTTCTAAGATTTAAAAAAAAATACATTTTTATTGATTTCAGAAAGGCAGGGAGAGAGAGACATCAATGATGAGAGAGAATCATTGATTGGCTGCCTCCTGCACACCCCCTACCGGGAATCAAGCCCACAACCCGAGTCTGTGCCCTTGACTGGAATCAAACCTGGGATCCTTCAGTCTGCAGGCCAACGCTCTATCCACTGAGCCACACCAGCCAGGGCTTACGATTTTTAATTGATTTTTAGAGGAAGGGAGTGAGAAAGATCGATGTGAAAGGGAAACCTCGATCAGCTGCGGCAACCCTTCAGGGCACGGCACAGCGCTCAACCCGCCGAGCACACGGCCGGGCCCAAGGGCGCAGACGCGGCCCCTGTGGTCCGTGTGAGGGAGCTGTGCAGCAGGGGCCTCCCCACAGCAAAGGGCCGTGAGCTCCCTGGCTGGGGTCAGCGGAAGGGGGCCCAGGAGGACTGGACGCGGGTCCCAAGTCTGGGGCTGCCAGGCTTGGAGTGAGGGGTCCAGGGCTGCCCAGGAGGCTGCCCCGGGCTTGGTCTCAGTCACGAAATCTGAGAACTGAGCTCCGCAAATACCAGGCCGCCGTGGAGAGGGGCCACGTGGGGCTGAGAGTCGGCAGGGAGTCCAAAATGATGCTGTTGAAGCAGCCCACCCGCCCTGGTCCTGCCTCACCCCCCCCCCCATCCTGGCCTGCCCCCCTGGTCCTGCCTGTCTGCCCCCCCCACCCCCGTTCTGGCCTACCCACCCTGGTCCTGGCACAGCCCTGAGAGAGGCAGAGGGGGCTGGGCCCTTGCCAAGGGCACCCAGTGGTGCTGGGCTGTAGGACACTGGAAGAGGGGAGGGGGCAAGGGGGGGGCTCCCATGAGGACCCGCACACCCATCACGGACCGCAGCTCTGGAAGTTGGCTGGGCGCCCTCCGAGGAGCCGCACAGGGGACGGTGTTGAAGAGGGAGCTCTGAGGCGGCGTCTGGAGGCTGGATGGCGGCAAACGACCGGCCATTTCCTGGTCCGCTGGTCGGGATTAGCATACGCGGCTGCCATCTGTCTTGCCTCTGCATTCACCTTGGCGCCCATGAAGGGTGATGCCCCGCCGTGCGCACACACCGCCGCCAGGCCACGGCGTCGGGGAGAGCCGCGTTCAGGGAGGGCTCCGGTGAAGGCGGGCCCCGAGGGGGAGGCGGACGGGCTCTGGGCTTGGATCCGAGGCCTGGCCTCTCCCCGCTCGGTGCGCTGTCCGTCGGGGTGCTTGTCGCCTCGGCCTCATCGTAAATAACAGGCCATCCAGCAGTTCAGGGGTCCTCTGGGCCCCGCTCCTGGGCTGCCCACCGGGGAACCCTTCCAGCCTGTCCTCGCCCGTCCCCAGTGGAGGGACCCCCCCCCCCCCCGGCTCCCACGGTGTCAGGGCCACCACGCCTACCGCGAGGCTGCGATCCCGCTGCCCGGCCCCCGCTCCCCCCTGGGCTGGCGGTGGCCACGGCCTCGGCTGGGTGGGCGGGCAGTGCCCAGGGGACGGAAAGGGAGACGAGGCCGGGAGACGAATCCTCCCCGGGCCCCGTCACAGGGCCCAGGACGCCCGGCCCATCTGCCCGTGGTGGCTCCGGTCAGCTGGCTCCCGAGCCGAGGCCTGCGGCCGTGCTGGTTGGCAGCCGCCACGCTGTTGCCACAGCAGGAGGGTGGGGTCTGCGGGTGAAGGGGTGTGACCGCCGTCCGGCAGGGCGGGAAGGCAGGCAGCTCCCTCGGCACCGGGGACCAGGCCCGTCACACCCCTACTGGGGATCACACACCCGTCAGTGGAGTCCCCGGACCACAGGCAGGATGCCCGTTAGACGCGCACTCGGGTAAGCAGTGCATGAGCTTTAAGTGGAAGCGTGTCCCAAATATTGCATGAGGCCTGCTTGTACTGAACCTGTGAATTTTATAAAAACTACTATGTTTTTATTGATTTCAGAGAGAGGAAGGAAGAAGGAGAGAGATAAAAACATCCATGATGAGAGAGAAACATTGATAGGCCGCCTCCTGCACGCCCCCTACTGGGGATCGAGCCTGCAACCAAGGCACGTGCCCTGACCGGGACTCCAACCAGGACCTCCTGGTTCCTAGGTGGATGCTCAACCCCTGAGCCACCAGCCGGGCCTGAACCCGCTGTTTCTGTTTATCTGAAATTCAAGTTAAACTGGTGTTGGGAGGGGTGGTGGTGTTCGACGGCTTTTGCTTTCGCTCTTTGGTGTCTTATTTTGTTAGTCGAGGGCTTTTTGTTTGTCTGTTTTTCTAATCTGGCGACCTACCCTCCCTCTTTCCCCGTGGCCGGGCTGGCTCTGCTAACACCGAGGAATCGTCGCCGGTTTTGTTAGGCGGAGAGGTATTGTGGGTATATAAGAAAATGTCCTTTTTTGCAGATGCATCCTAAAATATGTAGACGTAGACTGTCATCATGTCCAATTATTTTTCATTGTGTTTTTTTTTTGGGGGGGGGGAGCAAATGTGGCAAAGTCTTATGGATTGAACCTGGTGAGGGTTCCATGGCTGTTCGTTATCCCAGTCCTCTACCTTCCTGTATGCTTGACAGTTGTCTTAATGAAGAGCTTGTTTGTTCCAAGGAGAGATTTCCCATCATCCTCGCCCTGCCACTGACCAGTCCTTGCAGAAGGGGGTGCTGGGAAATGTAGTCCTTGAGCTGGCCTGCTGATGCCTGGATGTAATCCAGGCTCTATCCATGAGGAAGACGGGGAGAATGGCCCCAGGCAGGCCCGCACCGCCTATGCCCAGGGCACAACTTCCCAGCTCGCTCTGCCCGGACAGGGAGGCAGGGCCACGGCGCCCAGCGCTCTGCTGTGGCTTCCTTGTCGGAACAGCCGCTCCTGGTCTCGCTCAGCCTCCCGATGGGCCGTCTGCCCTGAGAGCAGCGACCTTGTCTCAGCCAAGCTGTCACCCAAAGGTGGGGGCGGAGAGGAGCTGCTGAGCCCAGATCTGTGCATCCACAGCCTGTTCACGCTGGGGGGCTCTGCCCGTGCTTCACCCTCCTGGCCCCGAGGCCGCCTCTGTAGAGAACACACGGTCTAGCCCGGCCGGCGTGGCTCAGGGGCTGAGCGTCGACCTATGAACCAGGAGGTCAGGGTTCGATTCCTGGTCAGGGCACATGCCCAGGTGCGGGCTCCATCCCCAGTAGGAGGCGTGCAGGAGGCAGCCGATAAGTGGTTCTCTCGTCATGGACGTTTCTGTCTCTCGCTCCCTCTCTCTCTGAAATCAATAAAGAAATATTTTTTAAAAAGAACGCGCAGTCCAGCTGCTTCCCGTGCTCACTGAGAGCGACTTCCGTGCCCCGGTCACTGGGCTGGCCCCGTGCAGGTGTATCCGTCTCACCTGGAAGGAAGTCCTTGAACGGAAGCCACATTCTGAGCTGTCGCCCCAGCAAGCGTGCGTGGTGTCCGCACCTGCCAGCTACGCAGGAACCAGCAGCCCCTGGGGCGGTGCTCGCTCTGGAACAGACCTCGAGGCCGGGCATCAGCACAGGCGCTCTGCATGCTGCAGCATAGTAGGCCTGCACAAACACGTGGGCTGGGGCTTGGGAGGCACTCTGGCCCACCCACGAATGAAGGGATAAATATAACGTGGGTGAGACATACAATGGAACATGGCACAGCCATGAAAAGGGATGAAGCTCTGACACATGCCACGTGAACCAACCTTAGAACCGTTCTGCTGAGCCCTAGCGGGTGTGGCTCCGTGGATAGAGCGTCGGCCTGTGGACTGAAGGGTCCCGGGTTCGATTCCGGGCAAGGGCAAGTCCTTCAGTTACAGGCTCCTCCCCGGCCCGGGCCCTGGTCAGGGGCACATGCAGGAGGCACCCAATTGATGTGTTTCTCTCACATCGATATTTCTCTCTGTCTTTCCTTCTTTCTCCCACTCTCTCTAAAAATCAATAAAAAAAATATCCTTGGGTGAGGATGAAAAAAAAAAGGAGAAAGAAAGACGATGCCGACCACATGCTGGTCGGTTCCATTTCCACGAAACACCCGGACGGGCCGGTGGACAGACACGCACAGTGGGTGAGGGGTTGTCCGAGGCGGGGGTGGAGGAGAACGAGGAGTGACTGCCGTGGGCAGGGCCTTCGTCATCCTCTGAAACTGACCGTGGTGGCCCTGGCCTGGCAGCTCGCGTGTCATCCCGTGAGGCAAGGCTGCAGGTTCGATCCCCGGTCGGGGCACATACAAGAAGCAACCAGTGGATGCGTCAGTAAGTGGAACAGCGAGTGGATGCTTCTCTCAAACCAACCAGTGAAAAGTATATATTATTAAAAAACGGACTGTGGTGATGGTGGCACACGCCTGTTGGTTTATTAAACCCGTGAACTGTCCGGTTTAAGTGGGAGAATCATATCTCAATAAAGCTGTTTAAACAGTAAAAAAGAAAAAGCCCTCAAAACGGGAGGTATTTTTTTTTAAAAAATACATGATTGATGTCAGAGAGGAAAGGAGAGGGAGAGATAGAAACATCCACGATGAGAGAGAATCACGGATCAGCTGCCTCCTGCACGCCGCCCCCGCCCCCCCCCCCCCCCCCCCCACCGGGGATCAAGCCCACAACCCGGGCATGTGTCCCCGACTGGGAATCGAACCCAGGACCCTTCAGTCCGCAGGCCAACACTCTATCCACTGAGCCACACCAGCCAGGGCTGGGAGATACTTTTATCAACGGCAGCAGCATCGACGATACGTGGATGCTGACGGGGACTCGCGAGCTCCGGACGCCCGGGAAGCCCCGGCCACTGCCGAACTGGACACAGCCGGGGCCCCCTGGGGCCCAGGAGCCTGTCGGGCTGGACCGGGCTGGGGAGACCCTGCCTGGTCCCTGCCCAGCCGCGAGCGGGCTCAGGGTAATGGGCCTCCACTTACACATATTGATCGTTTACCTGCTTCTGTTCCCGGCGCGAGATCGATGAGCGAGAGGAGAGGAAAAAGGAGTTCAGGTTTAAACTCTTATCACTAAAGTGAGTCCCCCTCTCCATTAAAAAACTGGCCAGGCCCCGTGGCGGGAATGGGCTCTGTTCTCGGGGCATAAATTTGTGTGTGTGGGGAAAAGACTTATTGGTGAATTTCGCAGTATTTTCCGTGGAACTGGCAGTTGCTAACCATTACACCAGTATTTATTTGATTCTTAAAGAGTACAAGACCATGGCCCACAAATAAAGAAGATGGAGTGATGGTTTGTGGCTGGGCCACGAGCTCTAAACTTGAAATGAAGTGTCCGGCGCTGAGTTACTGGGTCCAAGCGCCATTTGTACAGTTTGAAAAGTGGGGGCATTTTTCCAGGCTGTCAGGGCGCCCGCAGTTCATTGCCATGAGTGATGTCGCCCCAGGAGCGCCGGTTCGGCGGCGAGCACCTCACTCATGACCGGAATCTATTACGGGGATGAATCGGCGCCTCCCGGTAATTTAGGGAGGCCCTCGCGCTGACACATGCGTGCGCATCCTTGCTTTATGGCCGGCTCCCGCGGGCGGCGATGTCTCAGAAGTCTCGCTCCGGATGAAGTTGAAATTGCATGTCACCCGCTCGCATATGCAGTTCGGTGGCTTATTTCGCCGTCGGAATCGCCGCCCTGCAACAACAGGGGACGTTAATGGGGCCGTGGCGTGATTTACCTCGACGGCGCCGGCGGCTGGGGGGCCCCGTGCTGGGGAGAGCCGGCTGCCTCCGTCCCGGCTCCGCCTGTCATTCCCCATCCGCGTCACCCGGCACGCAGGCCGCTCCTGAGACGGAGGTCGACGGGGTCCGAGGTTCTCTGCCAAGTGATCGCTGGAGTCGGCAGGCAGGACTCGGCCTGTTTCCCGTTCGAACCCGTGACCGAGGTCCCTGGCGGACGTGCCCAGGGCGTCACAGGCAGACGCCTCGGAGGCACAGCCAGGAGGCGCTGGTTTCCCGCCCGACACGCCACCGCCCCTGGACCGTCGGTAACGTCAGGGAGCAGGGGGCGGCCGGGAGGCCAAAGGGCACCTCCTCTCTTTCCTGTTAATTCTCATCCGAGGACATTTTCCCATTGGTTTTTGGAGAGAGTGGGAGGGAGGGAGGGAGAGAGACACATGGATGTGAGAGAGACACGCCGACTGAGTGCCTTCTGCACACGCCCAGGCCAGGGCTGGGATCCCGCCTGCCACCGAGGGACGGGACTTCGACCGGAATCGAACCCGGGACCCTTCAGTCCACAGGCCGACGCTCTATCCACTGAGCCACACTGGCCAGGGCCAAAGGGCGCCTTTCATAAAGCTCGGGGGGCGGGGGGTGCCCGTGTGGGAAGACGCCGGGTGTGGGCAAAGCTGCCCGGAGCTGGGCCAGCCGCCGCTGGGACGCACGGGTCTGGGCTCTGCCTTGGGGCCTCCCCCTCCCACACCCCAGCTGTCACTTCGGACGCATGAACACGGACATCGCTGCCGACGACACGCTCTTACATGTCGCTTCAGGACTGCATTGATACCGGGACAGCGTCGGGGCTGGGTTATTACGGATGGCCATGACTGCTGTGTCGCTTTCGCTTCCGATTTTGAAAGGAATGAAAATGAGCGTTTCTGTGGCTGCAGGCGCTGCCCGTCGGCACGCAGCCCTAACCTGGCCGCGGATCCGAACCGCGGCTCTTCCTCCTCCTCTTTCTCTCAGGGATTCCCTGCTCTTCAGGCCAGGACAGCCCGGCGGCGGCGGCTCCTGAGGGGCCGAGGGGCCGGGCCTCCCAGGTCCCAGCCTCGCCGGGCTTGCTCCCCGGGCATCCCCCACGGCTCCCACATGGGGAGCATCACACGAGCCTCCCTCCCGGCTGCCTCCCCTCCGCACATTGGTCTTTATTTGCACAAACAGGCCAGGGCGGGGCTGGGGGGTCCCGGTGGGTGGAGAGTGGGGACCGCCAGGGGCCGCTCCCCTTGCCCGCCGGCGTGGCTGGCTGTGAGGACGGGAAAGGGTGTTCGCGATGGGCCGCCCCCCGCCCTCTGACCTCTTCGACCCCCGTCCCCCTCCCCGGCGAGTTTCCGCAGGAGCTTAAAGGACGGCCATGGTCCCCGTCGACCACCCGCCGTTAATCATGTGTTCATCCGTGACAGTGACAAACCCGTGGGGCTTGGGAGAGTTTATTAAGGTCAGTCTATAAATAAGAATTAAAAAACCTTAAAAACGGGCTGTCACCGATGGACAGACAGATGGATAAAGAGCTGGAAGAACCAGTAAATATAAGAACGGACAGGGCGCCGAGCAGCCGGCCGGAGAGCGCTTGTCTCCCTACGCCACCTCGGAGCCCTGGGTCCCGGCCCCTCCGGCTGCCGCGATGCCGCCTCGCTCAGCTGATCGAGAGACGCCAGCCCTCGCCCTCTGTCGAGCCCACGAGGAGAGCGCTGGGAACGTTTCAATGTCTCCTCCGGCCTCGGCTGGCCCGCCGATGGCCACCCGGAGGGGAGGCTCCAGGCCTGCGTGAGCGACGGCGAGCCACATGGTTCTGCCCGCCCGCCCGGCCGGCCCTGGCCTCGGGGGCCAAGGCAGCAGCCAGTGGGCCCTGCTCCCCGGCAGCCTGCGTGTCCTCGGGGTGGACACGGCCTTCCCGCTCCCGTCGCAGCCACGAGCCGTCCTGTGGGGGCTTTCTAACCCTCGTGATGATGTTTTTTAAAATTTTACTTAAAATTTAAAGAGTATTTTTATTGATGTCAGAGAGGAAGGGAGGAAAAGAGACGGAAACATCAGTGATGAGAGAGAATCATGGGTCATCTGCCTCCTGCACGCTCCCCCCCCCCCCCGCCCCCCACTGGGGATCGAGCCTGTAACCCGGGCCTGTGCCCTGACCGGAATCGAACGGTGACCTCCTGGCTCCCAGGTCGACGCTCAGCCCCCGAGCCACGCGGCTGGGCAGCGTGATGGTTTCCGTGACACACTGAACTGCCGCCAAAGCCCTCGTGGCCAGGGCCGCGCGGCCCTCACAGGAAGCCGGGGAGGCTGGGAGCCACGTGGGAGGCGTGCAGGACGGCGGGGAGGGGGTCCCAGCGCTGCAGGAAAGCGGACTCAGCTGGCACCCCTCCTGCCAGGCCGCCCACTGGCATGAACGTCCCTCGTCTCACCTTCGGGGATGACCCGGGTGACTGCAGGGCTGCCGGGCCCGAAAGACCCGTCCGCATCGTGGCTCTCTTAGGAGGCGGGACCGTCGAGGCGTCAGACGCCCACGCGGAAGCAGGATGGGCAGAGGGCGAGCTCCCCTGCCTCCCTGCCTCCCGGTAGCTCCAGGTCCCCTGTGACCCCAGCTCAGGCCCGGGGGCCCGAGGGGTGCACCAGAGATGGGGGGCTGTGTGGGACCCCCACCCACAGCAAGAGGGAGGCAGACCTCAGAGCCCAGAGCCAGAGGAGAGGCCCCGCCTTGGAGTCCCTGTGGCAAAGGTCTGGCGGGCGTGTGTGTGCCTCTCGGGGCCCTGAGCCGGGAGCCGGAGACGAGGCTGGGCGGGGAGAGAGTGGGAAGGGAGGGGGTGTGGCCCAAGCCCCTGAGATCCGGGGGGAGATGAGCGGCCATGTGACCCCTGGTGACATGCACTGCGAGACGGTGTGGGCTGTGTGGACTCGGTTCTGTGAAGACGTCACAGAGGAGGTGTCCGGGGACTGAGCCGGGAAGGACACCTGGGCAGAGGCCTTGTGGGAAAGGGAGGGGTGGACTGTGGTGTCCTGTGGGCTGAGCTGCGGCCCTCAAATTCACGTGTTAACGTCCTCACCGCCCGGCCGGCGGGGCGCAGGGGTGAGTGTTGACCTAGGAACCAGGAGGTCACAGTTCGATTCCCGGTCAGGGCACAGGCCCGGGTTGTGGGCTTGATTCCCAGTAGGCGGCGTGCAGGAGGCAGCCGATCGATGATTCTCTCTGATCATGGATGCTTCTCTCTCTCTCCCTCTCCTTTCCTCGCTCTCTCTA
Source organism: Eptesicus fuscus (assembly GCF_027574615.1). Taxonomy (NCBI): domain Eukaryota; kingdom Metazoa; phylum Chordata; class Mammalia; order Chiroptera; family Vespertilionidae; genus Eptesicus; species Eptesicus fuscus. Next base: position 60,578,558 of record NC_072489.1, on the reverse strand, counting down.
AAAATCAACGGAAACACATTTTTTAAAAGTGGCAGCCATATTTCACCCCATAATTCCACCTTAGCTGGTGAGTTCCCGGGACCCCCTCCACACAGCTGCCCGGCCCCCCGCTCTCCCCAGGGCCCCAGGTTAATCCGCTCCAACGGGAAGGAAATCGCCTCTTCCCCCGCTGAAAAGATTTAATTGTTAACATTCTTTTTTTTTTTTTGCTGCTTAAAGTTTCATTCCTTTTAAACAATCCAATTTTACGGGCGCTGCATCCTTAATGCGACCTAATTACGGGGGATGTCGTGGTGACGGAGCGGGTGGGCGGCCTCGCACGGCGGGTCTCGCCTCCCCACGGCCCGGGCCCGCGAGAGTTTCGGGGGGTCTTACCTCATTACCCCCGTAATTGCACGCGTGTCTGAGGGGCTGTGGAGACGCCTCGTTACAAGTAATTAAATTAAACACAACCGGAGCGGCCGGGAACATAGAGGCCTCACAGCAGAGCAGCCAGACAGTCAGGTTCGGAGCCACGTCAGAGCCGCCCGCCCGGGGCCGGCTCCTCCTCCCTCCGCTGTCCCCCGGCGAGGGGGCCCCACCGTGGACTCCACGCGGGTGGGATGGGGTCGGGGAACCTGGACTGGGTCCTGGCTCTGCTTCCTGACCAGCACGTGACCCTGGGCGAGGGCACGGAGGCCAGCGGGGCCTGGGAACGTGCTGGCCTCCTGAGCCTCAGTGTCCTCGTCTCTGAAATGGGTCCAGCAGTGGCGACCCTTCGAGCCGGGCCTTGGTCACAGGGTCACCCTGTCAAGTGCCCCGCAGAGACGAAGTGTCCGATGCGTCGCGTGATTTCCGTGCCAAAGGCCTCCCGATCATGTTCATCACACCGCGTCCTCGCGGGAACTCACGTTACCGATGAGGAACCGGGGCTGGCGCCGCGGCGTCGGGGGCTCTGCCTTTCCGTGGCCTCGCGGGTCCTGCTGGGCGAGGCCGGGCCCTCCTCTCCTGGCCCTCCAGGCGCAAAAAGTTTCTTTGTGTCAAAAACCAGAGCCTGGCCCTGACCAGTATGGCTCAGTGGATGGAGCGTCGGTCTGCGGACTGAAGGGTCCCGGGTTCGATTCCGGTCAAGGGCATGGACCTTGGTTGCGGGCACATCCCCAGTGGGGGGTGTGCAGGAGGCAGCTGATCGATGTTTCTCTCTCATCGATGTTTCTAACTCTCTGTCCCTCTCCCTTCCTCTCTGTAAAAAATCAATAAAATATATATTAAAAAATAAATAAATACCAGAGCCTGTTTCACCCGCACCAGCCGCCGGGCAGAGGCAGGCGTTACCGTTCTGACCAGAAGCCACCAGACCCCGCGGGCGGGAGCGCACAGCCGTCTCGGGGACTGCCTCGCACGCCCGGCCTCGACGCCCGTGTAACGTTCCGGCGAGGGAGGCGGCCTCGTCACCGCGCACGAGGCAGCTTTCCACCCACGATCGCGGGCCGCAGGGGCCTATTCGCCTGGGAGCCCTGTGATGCCGGCGGCGTTTGGTGCCGATAAAATGCGAAGGATAAAAACAAAGCACAACGCCGCGGCAGAAGTATTTCTATAAATCACGGAAATGCAAAGGAAGAAAAAGAGCCCGCCGCCCGGCTCGCATGCGGAACGAGGTGAGCGGGGACGTAAGGCCGCTGAGGAGCGGGGGTAACGAACACGATTGCGCGGGCGTTTTTCCAAGGGTGAGATTTACAAACGGTTGCGGTAAATGTTTACCCAGTTACAGGAGGGAAATGCGATCGCGGAGCATCTGTCTTCATGTGCACCACGTGCTCACGGGTTCCACGTGAGGAGCGAACGGGAGGGCTTTGAACACGCTGTGTGCGCACCGCCCCCCCTGGTCCCGCCCTGCCGGCCACGTTTTTGTTTTTTGTTTTTTTGGCTTAACTTAAGCTCCGGGGACAACTTTGCCCCTTTGAGCCTCTGCCAAGAAAGTGGAGCCGCGTGGCCCTGACCCGTGTGGCTCAGTGGATAGAGCGTCAGCCTTTGGACTGAGGGGTCCCGGGTTCGATTCCGGTCAGGGGCATGTACCTTGGTTGTGGGCACATCCCCAGTGGGGGGTGTGCAGGAGGCAGCTGATCGATGTTTCTCTCTCATCGATGTTTCTAGCTCTCTAGCCCTCTCTCTTCCTCTCTGTAAAAAAATCAATAAAATATACTTTTTTTAAAAAAGAAGAAAGTGGGGCAGCGTGGCCTGCGGTGGGGCGTTCACTGACGATCGTCGGTGACCATCCGGATCCACGGCCGCTCCCTTCTCCAGTGTCTCCTGCGCAGTCGCCCGCAGAGGAGGGACGGCGGCCTCTCCGTCCTCCGTGGACAGGGGAGCTTGGCTGGGGGCCCCCCGTGGGCTCCGTGTGAGCCTGAGGGTCCAAGCCCTCTTCGTTGACGGACGAGTCCTGCGCCCGTTCACGCTGGAGGCAGAGCCTGGGCGCCGGAGGCTCAGCCCCGCCTTCCCTGCCGCCGGGCCTCCCCCAGGTGCGCAGTTTCGTCGTCAATAAAATGGGGCCAGTGGCTGCTGGTTTCATTACATTTCTGTTGATTTCAGAGAGGAAGGGGGAGGGAGAGATAAGAGAGAATCACTGCTTGACTGTTCGGCGGCCTCCTGCACGCCCCACCCTGGGGATGGAGCCCCCAACCCAGACATGTGCCCGGACTGGGAATCGAGCCCTGACCTCCTGGTTCCTAGGTCGCCGCTCAGCCACGGAGCCACGCCGCCGGGCTGGGTGCAGGTTTTAGAAGCACCCGCACCCCGAGGGAGGTGCGCAGGCAGC